>NC_090031.1:775000-1075000 GCF_037176765.1 Anolis sagrei | reverse complement strand
GCCCTTCCACCTGTACTGCCAGCAAACCTTTGCGCACCTTTGCCAAAACCAAACATGCCAATAGTGGGAGTTAGGAAAACATCTTAGCATTTCCAGTAAGCAACGGCTCGGCCTGTCATAGAACAATGAGAAAACCAAAGTGCCCGAGCTCTGCGAGTGCAGCATTTTTCCAAATGAAAATGGAGAAAACCAAAGTGCTCTTCCACCAAAAGGCACCTGCCAATCCCTTTCCAATGCCAGAAATACAGCTTAATGGTGTTAACATTAGAAAATATGGACCATTTCCACTCCCTTGGCAGCCTCCTCTCCACAAAAGTCAACATTGACACTGAAATACAACACCGCCTGAGCTCTGAGAGTGCAGCTTTTTTCCGAACGAAGCAGAGAGTGTTTGAGGACCGGGACATCCATAGGGAGAGCAAGGGGCTTGTCTATAAAGCTATTCCCCTCCCAACCCTGCTATACGCCTGCGAGACGTGGACTGTCTATAGATGTCCACTAAAGTCAACACTGACACTGAAATACACCACCACCTGAGCTCTGCAAGTGCAGCACTTTCCCTAATGAAGCAGAGAGTGTTTGAGGACCGGGACATCCGTAGGGAGACCAAGGTTCTTATCTATAAAGCTATTCCCCTCCCAACCCTGCTATACGCCTACGAGACGTGGACTGTCTATAGATGTCCACTAAAGTCAACACTGACACTGAAATACAACACTGTCTGAGCTCTACAAGTGCAGCATTTTCCCGAATGAAGCAGAGAGTGTTTGAGGACTGGGACATCCGCAGGGATACCAAGGTGCTTGTCTATAAAGCTATTCCCCTCCCAAACCTGCTCTACGCCTGCAAGACGTGGACTGTCTACAGATGTCACATGCAACTCCTTGAATGATTCCAACAGCGTTGCCTCCGGAAAATCCTGCAAATCTCTTGGGAAGACAAGCGGACTAATGTCAGTGTGCTGGAAGAAGCAAAGACCACCAGCACTGAAGCAATGGTCCTCCGCCATCAACTCCGCTGGACCGGCTACATTGTCCGGATGCCCGACCACGGTCTCCCAAAGCAGTTGCTCTACTCCGAACTCAAGAACGGAAAACTGAATGTTGGTGGGCAGGAAAAGAGATTGAAAGATAGGCTCAAAGCCAACCTTAAAAACTCTGGCATAGACACTGAGAACTGGGAAGCCCTGGCCCTTGAGCACTTCAGCTGGAGGTCAGCTGTGACCAGCAGTGCTGCAGAATTTGAAGAGGCATGAATGGAGGGCGAAAGAGAGAAACGTGCCAAGAGGAAGGCGAGTCAAGCTAACCCCAACCCGTACTGCCTTCTGCCTGGAAACCAATGCCCTCACTGTGGGAGAAGATGCAGGTCAAGGATAGGGCTCCACAGTCACTGCCAGGACACCGACCTTGGAGGACTATCCTAATCGGGCAACGAGGGATCGCCTAAGTAAGCAACAGCAAGGCTACTTACTTAGGCGATCCCTCGTTTTCCGAGGATGATTGTCTTCCAGTGTTCTTGTGGGTTCGTATGTGGCTGTGGAGCCCTATCCTTGACCTGCATCTTTTTCCGCAGTGAGGACATTGGTTTCCAGGTGGAATGCGGTCTCGGTCGGGGTTGGCTTGACACGCCTTCCTCTTGGCACGCTTCTCCCTTTCGCCCTCCATTCGTGCCTCTTCAAATTCTGTAGCACTGCTGGTCACAGCTCACCTCCAGCTGGTGGAGTTGTTGTGTCAGCTCAAGTCCTCCCTCTTTAAAGATTTCAGCAGGGATCCCATCAGGTCCGCTGGCTTTGTTATTTTTTTGTTGGCTGATGGCATTGCTGACTTCTTCCAAACTAGGCAGTGCTGCAAGCTCATCCCTGGTTTGTTGTTGCGGGATTTGTGAGAGAACCTCTTCGGCCACATTGGGGCTGCGGTTCAGGAGGCGTTGGTAGTGTTCTTTCCAACATAGTGCAATTGAGTTTTGGTCCTTCAGGAGTTTGGTTCCATCTGATGAGCGTAGAGGCTGTATGCCATGGTTTCTTGGTCCATAGACAACCTTTGTGTCTTTGAAAAATCTCTGAGCATCATGGGTATCTGCCAGGTGTTTTATTTATTTATTTATTTATTTATTTATTTATTTATTTGCTGCACTTGTAGACCGCCGTTCTCAGCCCTAGGGCGACTCACAGCGGTGATTTCTTCAGCATTCTTTGTCCACCAGATGTTCTTGAGTTCTCGTGTCCTTCTTTGGACCTCAGCTTTTGCACTGGCGTAGACCTTTTTCTTAGCAGCACTGTTGATGTCTCTCTGCCAAGTTTGGAAGGCTTTTCTTTTCTTGTCAATTAGCTGTTGGATCTCGGTGTCATTTTTGTCAAACCAGTCTTGATGTTTCTTGGTTTGGTATCCAATAGTTTCGTCGCAAGGCTAGCCTTAACTCTGGCTCCGTTCTTTCCTATGCTGCTCTCTAGGGGCGGATGCAAATGCAACAGATCCCCTTCTCGCCACCCAAGGAAGAACAAGCACCCAGAAGGATCAACGTTGAGTCTGGTCCTGCAGCCACAAAGTGGACGAGCTCTGCAGAGTCCATAACACATGGCGTACGGAAAATCAATGTCCCACCCTATTCCAAACGAAGCCGGGCGGTCGAAAGCATGACAGGAAACCCCTAAAAGCAGCGGAGAAAGCTTTCCGATCGGGGGACCTTGAGTAAGAGCAGTGGGGAGAGGGCACGTCGGAAGCTATTAATTACGGTAACTAAAAGGATGCTCCTGAAAGCTTTATTTTTTCCTCCAGACCCCATTAAACCCAGCTGTAGTTCAGCAACAGCTTGGAGCACGCGGAGGGGAGAGGAGGCCCCAACCACATTCATTTTCCTTGCAAGCTCAGCCCGTTAATTGAATTTGCTGGCAGCACTTCCTCCGAGATGCTCCAAACATCCTTCCAAATCGTAATAGCCGCAATAACAACCGTAATAACGGAGTCGCCGCTTTTAAGCCGACTGAGAGAAAATTTAACTGGGGGGGAAGGCAGCTCTCTTCTGCTATAAAATACAAAAAAAAAAAAATTGGAAGTGGGGGGAAAATAAGGGAAGGAAGTCTCTTAAAGTTTATGACATTCCAAAGCTTTGGGTTTATTTGGCGACGCCTCTTCTGATGTTGCAGCGCTCTCTCGCAGCGGCTGCTTTCACCAAGGCCCGTAAAAGCAAATATTACGCTTCATTATTGACAAATCATGCTCTCCCCCCCCCCCTGCTCCGTGTGCATTAGGGGACGGGACCCCAGGATCCAACCCAGATTGGCACCCCACCAAGAGCACAAGTCTGCTCTTTTCATAGCATCCTAAAGTTGGAAGAGACCATCATCCAGTCCAACCCCATTCTGCCAAGAAGCAGGAAAATTGCATTTAAATCACCCCCCTCATAGAAGATGGCTTTGAAAGGCAGCAGATCACAGGAGCTGTCTTCATAGACCTGTCAGCGGCTTATGAGACTGTCAACCACGGCCTCCTCCTGAGAAAAATGTATAGTATCACAAAGGACGACCACCTCACCCGCCTCATAGGAAACCTGCTACAAAACAGGAGCTTTTTTGTTGAGTTCCAGAGACAGAGAAGCAGATGGCGGAAACAGAACAGCCTGCCTCAGGGGAGCGTGCTCGCTTCGTTAATGTTCAACATCTACACAAATAATTGTGCACTGCCAGAAGGGACAGAGAGCTTCATCTATGCTGATGATAGTGCCATCACCGCTCAAGCAGGGAGCTTTGAGATGGTTGAACAGATGCTCTCCGAAGCTATAGGTGCTCTTACCGCCTATCACAGGGAAAACCAGCTGATCCCTAATCCATCTAAAACACAGACATGTGCCTTTCACCTTCAGAACAGACAAGCATCCCATGCTCTGAGGATCACCTGGGAAGGAATCCCACTGGAGCATTGCAGCGCAGCCAAATACCTGGAAGTCACCCTGGACCGTGCTCTGACCTACAAGAAGCACTGCCTGAACATCAAGCAAAAAATGGGTGCTAGAAACAATATCATATGAAAGCTGACTGGCACAACCTGGGGATCACAACCAGACACAGCGAAGACATCTGCCCTTGCACTTTGCTACTCTGCTGCTGAGTATGCATGCCCAGTGTGGAACACATCTCACCACGCCAAAACAGTAGATGTGGCTCTTAATGAGACATGCCGCATTATCACGGGGTGCCTGCGCCCTACACCGCTGGAGAAATTACACTGCTTAGCTGGTATTGCACCACCTGACATCCGCCGGGAAGGAGCAGCCAATAGTGAAAGGACCAAGGCAGAGACATCTCCAGCTCATCCCTTGCTTGGGTATCAGCCAGCACGTCAACAACTTCAATCAAGACATAGTTTGCTAAGATCTACAGAGACACTCGCTGGAACACCTCAGCAAGCGAGAGTCCAAAAGTGGCAGGCTCAAACCCAGAACCTCCATCAATGGCTGGTACCCAATGAGAGACCCCCAGGTTGAGCAACACTGCCTTAGACTATTGCAGCTATAACCGAGTGAGATCCTCCTGGCAATAAAACTTACTACATTATCCAACGAATCTTGAAAAATACGAGGAAAGGGAGGCGTTCTGTGTTTGGAATCGCGAGTAGAGTCTACTTTTTATACTCACCACGTCATTTGGGAGGCTCTGAAGATCATCAAACGGCGTTTCCAGTGTATTCGTGTCCACATTAAGGATGACCACGTCTTCCAGGGCCATCGTTCTAACTTTCTAAAAATGAAGAAGTTGGGAGGAAAGGAAAAGGTTAATTTTTTTTTTCCAGTATGGAACATGCCGAGGACAAAACAGGTTTCCTTCTGCTGCTCGGATTCTTAACGGTTCGTCCCAGCCCTTGACAATATTATACATTATACAGATTAGGGCCGGGCTTCAGCACAGCAGGTTAAACTGGAACGACTGCCTGGAACAACAATTCGAAGAACGAGACTGTTTTATAGTTTTATTGATTGTTTTACTGCTCATGGATGTATTTTTTAAATTTGATTTATGTCTAATTGTAGTGCATAATTGTAATTGTTTGTATTGGCATTGAATTTTTGCCATTAGTTATGTGTAAACCGTTTTGAGTCCCCCTCAGGGTGAGAAAAGCGGTATACAAATACTGCAAATAAATAAATAAAACCGCCAGTAGCAGAAAATCTTCCTGATTGAAAGGTCAACAGTTTGAGCCCGGGTTGGGGTAAGCTCCCGTTAGCCCAGCTTCTGCTTACCTAGCAGTTTGAAAACAGGAATGTGAGTAGATAAATAGGTACTGATTTGGAGGGGACGTAATACAAGGCGCCCATGTGGACATGCCAGAAATTTGATCGGGAGAGCGTCTAACGACAACAAAGCTCCTTGGCATGGAAGATGGAGTGACAGCACCTCCTCATGGCCAGAGTTGAGCACAGCCTCCAGACGCCGGAGATGGAAAAAGATGGGAAGCCTTTGCCTCTGTCTGTGTACTGTCTGTCTTTGTTAATTGTATAATGGCTCCACAAGGACTCCAAGATCTTTTTCGCATGCCATGCTGTCGAGCCAGGCATCCTCATCCCCTACTCTGTCTCTTAGCATTTCCTTTTTTCTGCCTCAGTGGAGTCTCTTGTATTTGTCCCTGTTGGACTTCATTGTAGAAACAGATGGGAAGCCTTTGCCTCTATTTGTGTACTGTCTGTCTTTGTTAATTGTATAATGGCCCCACAAGGACTCCAAGATCTTTTTCGCACCTCCTGCTGTCGAGCATCCTTGTCCCCTACTCCATCTCTTAACGTTTCCTTTTTTTTCTGCCTCAGTGGAGTCCCTTGTATTTGTCCCTGTTGAACTTCAATGTGGAAACAGATGGGAAGCCTTTGCCTCTGTTTGTGTACTGTCTGTCTTTGTTAATTGCATAACAGCCCCACAAGGACTCCAAGATATTTTTCGCACATCCTGCTGTCGAGCCAGGCATTATCGCCCCCTACTCTGTCTATTAGCATTTCCATTTTTCTGCCTCAGTGGAGTCCCTTGTATTTGTCACTGTTGAACTTCATTGTGTTGGTTCTGCCCAATTCCCATGTGTTCAGGTCCTTTTGCGTCCTGATCCTGTCCTCTGGAGTATTAGCTGTCCCTCCCAGTTTGGTCTTTTCTGCAAACATGATCTGCCTGCCCTCTAAACCTTAGAATCATAGAATCCTAGAATCCAAGAGTTGGGAGAGACCTCCTGGGCCATCATCCAGTCCAACCCCATTCTGCCAAGAAGCAGGAATATTGCATTCAAAGCACCCGGCAGATGGCCATCCAGCCCTGTTTCAAAGCTTCCAAAGAAGGAGCCTCCACCACACTCCGGAGCAGAGAGTTCCACTGCTGAATGGCTCTCACAGTCAGGAAGTTCTTCCTCATGTTCAGGTGGAATCTCCTCTCTTGTAGTTTGAAGCCTTTGTTTCGTGCCCTAGTCTCCATGGCAGAAAGGAAGCTTGCTCCCTCCTCCTCCCTGTGGCTTCCTCTCACATGTTTATCCATGGCTACCATATCTCCTCTCAGCCTTCTCTTCTTCAGGCTAAACATGCTCAGCTCCTTAAACCGCTCCTCATTGGGCTTGTTCTCCATACCCTTGATCATTTGAGTCGCCCTCCTCTGGACACATTCCAGCTTGTCCATGTCTCTCTTGAATTGTGCCCAGAATTGGACACAATATTCCAGGTGTGGTCTGACCAAGGCAGAATAGAGCATGGGGAGCATGACTTCCCTAGATCTAGACACTAGGCTCCTATGGATGCAGGCCAAAATCCCACTGGCTTTTTTTGCCGCCACATCACATTTTGCCGCCACATCACATCACCTTCGTCCAAGTCATTCATGCATAAAGATGTTGAACAGGACCAAACCCTCTTGATAGCACCGCACTGCTCTAAACCTTCATCCAGATCATGAATAACTTCTGGAACATGGCCATACAGCCCGGAATCTCACAGCGATTCCGGCCATGAAAGCCTTCATCAACAGATGAATGAAGAACTGGGCCCAGAACCGAACCCTCTTCATGGCGCTCCACCAGTCCCTTCTTTCCAGGATGAAGAGGAGGAACTATTGGGGAGAAGCACCCTTTGGGTTTGGTCGCTTAACCAATTCCAGGTCCACCGAAGAGGAGCCTTGCCAAGCCCACATTGGACTAGTTTGCTGGCCTTTCCCACCCTTGTCTTGGAGGCCTTTGGCTCAAGAGGAGAGCCTCCTCCTCCTGCTAGCTGCCAGCCGTAAGGATTTGGGATCTCGGGCGTCACCTGGGCAGGGTCAGGGGGGCTTCTGCACATGAAGGTTGCCTGACTGGCGGAAGAGGGGAGAGGCGCACAGGAGGGGGTCAGAGGCCACCTGCCGGGCGCGGATCAAAGCCTTCGGGTCAAAGAGCGCTTGGTGCCTAACCATATCAGCCTGTGGAGTTGCTCCTTCAGATTGTAAATCTGACGGCGATTTTCATTAAGACCAAGAAGCCATAAAGTGAGACATCCGCCCGCTCCTGCTCTTTCCTGCAACCACTATCTCTCCAGAGCCGTGGCCTGAGGATACCAAGCCTTCCTATACAGCAGTCCCTGGACTCCAACTCCCACTATTCCTAACAGCCCCAGGCTCCTTCCTTTCCGGATCCCGAAGATGCAGTCATGCTCCTGTGCACTTTCTGGCACTTTTCTGGTGGAGTGTGTCACAGGTTGTCTCCGTGTGTACATGTTAGAATCATAGAGATGGAAGAGAACTGGTGGGCCATCCAGTCCAACCCCCTTCCACCAAGAAGTAGGACAATCACCTTCAAAGCACCCCCAACAGATGGGTCATCTAGCCTCTGTTTAAAAGCCTCCAAAGGAGCCTCCACCACACTCCAAGGCAGAGAGTTCCACTGCTGATCAGCTCTCTCTCCCAGTCAGGAAGTTCTTCCTAATGTTCAAGTGGAACCTCCTTGCTTGTAGTTTGAAGCCATTGCTCCATTGCATCCCAGTCTCCAGGGTAGCTTGCTCAGTCCTCCCTGTGACTTCCCCTCACATATTTATACATGACTCTCATCATGTCTCCTCTCATTGCTTTCCAATTGTGCTTCCATTTAGCCACCTGTATGTCCATGGCGCCATTTCTTTACAGCCCTGATCAGCTGTTTTGGGATTTTAAAATGCAGAAATGCACTGGAGCTGTCTACACCAGCATGTAGGAACGAAGTCACGTGTTTCCCTCAACTAAACATGCCCAGCTCTTTAAGCTGCTCTGTCCTCATAGGGCTTGTTCTCCAGATCCGGGATCCTTTGAGTCTCCCTCTTCCCCTGGACACATTCCAGTTTAGAGTCAACATCTCCCTTCAATTGTGGTGCCCTCATCATGTCTCCTCTCATTGCTTTCCATTTAGCCACCTGTATGCC
Organism: Anolis sagrei; assembly: GCF_037176765.1. Lineage (NCBI taxonomy): Eukaryota > Metazoa > Chordata > Lepidosauria > Squamata > Anolidae > Anolis > Anolis sagrei. The sequence goes on along the minus strand of NC_090031.1, from coordinate 1,066,624 downwards.
CATGGCTCCATTTCTTTACAGCCTGATTAGCTGTTTTGGGATTTTAAAATGCAGAAATGCACTGGAGCTGTCCACACCAGCATGTAGGAACAAAGTCAGGTGTTTCCCTTGGCTAAACATGCCCAGCTCTGTCAACATCTCCCTTCAATTGTGGTGCCCAGAATGGGACACAGTGTGATTCCAGTTGTGGTCTAACCAAGGCAGAATAGAGCATGGGGAGCATGACTTCCCTGGATCTAGACACTAGGCTCCTCTTGATGCAGACCAAAATCCCATGGTCTTTTTGAGCCTCACATATTTATACATGGCCTTCATCATGTTTCCTCTCATTGCTTTCCAATTGTGCTTCCATTTAGCCACCTGTATGCCCATGGCTCCATTTCCTTACAGGCCCGATCAGCTGTTTTGTTGTTGCTGCCTAAGTGGAGTATCTTGCATTTGTCCCCATTGAACTTCATTGTGTTCGCTTTGATCTGTCATCTCTCTCATCTGTGAAGATCGTTTTGAGTTCTGCTCCTGTCTTCTGGGGTATTGGCTCTCCTTTCCCATTTGGTCCTGTCTGTGAACTTGATCATCATGCCTTCTCACTCTTCATCTAAGTCATTCATAAAGATCCTGAACTGGACAAAAACACACATCATTTTGGGACAGTTCCCAACAATGGGGATCCTGTTACGAACAGCCAGAGGTTGTATTTCCACCGCAGGATCCCCAGACCGGGCTTTGCGTGGCTGCTGAAATGTTGACTATGTCCTCTTCCTCTTGGGCTGATCCTTGGAGACTCAACGGGGTCATCTGCTGCCAGGATGGAAAGGAGGCTGGAGACCCAACTTCTGGCTTCAGTTAAGCTCCCGTTTCGTTGTGCCTTTCAAGAGTCCTTTGGGTGTAACTGAACCTTTCTTCTTCCTCCTTCTCTTCTTCTTTTGCTTGAGTTTCTAATGAACGAAGGAGGCAACCCATCCGTTGCTTGGCTGCTTCCTGTTTCCCCGAAGACGCACGTCTCCTAAGCTCCGTTTGGCTCTATCAGATAGGCAGCAACCAAGTGACCTTGGAATTCCTTGAAGTTGGAAATGGAGAGGGGGTCCCCTTTGAGTTGTTCAAATGACGGCTTCTCTGCTTTTTAATAATACTACTACCAATAACTTTTTATTCCAAGCCAGAATGCCCCCACAATGGTATGTTCTCCCTCATGTTCCATGATTGACAAGAGAAAAGGGAGAGAGGGAAACTTCCAGATGTGGCAGAACCCCAAGGGAGTTGCTCTGAGATCCCTGAAACGGGAAGGCCGAGGTCTCGGCTTCCAAGACGGGAACCCAGATCAGCTCCTTCTGGTCCTGGTACATCACTCATTTTTACGTTTGTTATCATGACCTAACATGTTTTTGAATCTGGAAATGATCCCAATTTGGTCAGTGGAGGCAGGTCATACCACTTTATTTCGGAAAAGGCCAACAGAGGCATTGTTTACGTCTGCAAGAGTCATTTGTGCTCCTCGCAAGAGGTGGTTCCCAGACCTGCCCCTTTGGCTCCTGAGCACTCGCTGCTACTTCTTCTGGACGTGGGCACAGTCGTACTTGCCCCGCACCACCTTAAGCTTGAGGTTTATATATCTGTGGAATGACCAGGGTGGGGCAAAGGACTCTTGTCTGCTGGAGCTAGGTGTGACTGTTTCAACTGACCACCTTGATTAGCATATAATGACCTGACAGTGCCTACAGCAAACTTTTGTTGAGAGGTGATTAGATGTCCTTGTTTGTTTCCTCTCTGTTGTTTTGCTGTTGTAATTTTAGAGTTTGTTTGTTTATTTATTTATTTAGAACTGGTCTTCTCACCTCCAGCGAGGGACTCAGGCCGATTTACAACAAGGAATTCATACACAGTAGATTAAAAACATCACATCCAATAATACACTAATATAAACACATTAAAGTACTATCATACAATTATATAAGGCCAAATCATTCACATAAAATCACTATTCGCCCCTATTCATCCCCATCCGTCCGTGTGGTCAAAGTTATTGCCTCACTCATCAAATGCTAAATTCCAGAGCCAGGTTTTCACCAACTTTCTAAATGTCAGGAGAGAAGAGGCAGTTCTTATATCCAATGGGAGAGAGTTCCAGAGCCAAGGCACCACCACCGAGAAGGCCCTGTCCCTAGCCAGATTTTGTTCATTTTCATGGTTTCCTCCTTTCTGTTGACGTTGTCCACATTCTTCTTGTGGATTTCAGTGGCTTCTCTGTGTAGTCTGACATAGTGGTTGTGAGAGTCGTCCAGCATTTCTGTGTCCTCAAATAAAATGCTGTGTCCAGGTTGGTTCATCAGGTGCTCTGCGATGGCTGATTCCACAGATATATAAACCCATTTTCCTACTTCCAGCAGACCTCACTACCTCTGAGGATGCTTGCCATAGATGCAGGCAAAACGTCAGGAGAAAATGCCTCCTAGACCATGGCCATACAGCCCGAAAAAACCTACAACAACCCAAAACATTAAAAACATTTATCTCAGTATTAAAACACACCATGTAAAACGACTCTGGCCCAGTTTACCTGTCCGAACGGATTCTCCCCTATGAACCATCAAGGCTATGAAGATCTTCCGGGTGGGGGGGGGGGCTGCTCTCGGTCCCACCACCCTCGCAATCATGGTTGGTGGGGACGAGGGACAGGGCCTTCTCGGTGGTGGCTCCCTGGCTTTGGAACTCCCTCCTACTAGAGATTAGATCTGCTCCCTCCCTCCGACGTTACTAAAAACCTGGCTCTGGAATGTGGCATTTGCGGACTGAACCTAGAACCTCTCCTTGTGATGAATTATGATGAACTGTGACTACGAGCATGACTATGACCATGACTGGATTGACGATTTGGCTTAGGAAACTGTAATGATGATGTTTTATTGTACTGTATTGTTCTATTTTAATATGTAATAATATGTAATGCACTTTGCTGTACTTTATATGATTGTACTTTTATATATGCTGTAAACTGACCTGAGTCCCTCGTCGAGGTGACAAGGCCGGTATAGAAAACTTCTAAATAATAAATAGTAATAAATAAAACTGTCTTGGTTAAGCCCTATGAGGAGCGGCTTCAAGAGCTGGGCGTATTTAGCCTGATGATTGTGAGAGAAAGCTGTTCAACAGTGGAACTCTCTGTCCCAGAGTGTGGTGGAGGTTTTGAAACAGAGGGTGGATGGCCATCTTTTGGGAGTGCTTTGAAGGCGATTTTTAGCTTCTTGGCAGAATAGGGTTGGACTGTCTGGCCCACCAGGTCTCTTCCAACTCAAGGATTGTATTATTTTATTATTCTATTATTAAGGATCTTGGAGTCCTCGTGGACAACAAGTTAAACATGAGCCAGGAATGTGATGTGGCGGCAAAAAAAGCCAATGGGATTTTGTCCTGCATCAATAGGAGCCTAGTGTCTAGATCTAAGGAAGTCATGCTCCCCATGCTCTATTCTGCTTTGGTTAGACCACACCTGGAATATTGTGTCCAATTCTGGGCACCACAATTCAAGAGAGATATTGACTCTAAGCTGGAATGTGTCCAGAGGAGAGCGACTAAAACGATCAAGGGTCTGGAGAACAAGCCCTATGAGGAGCGGCTTAAGGAGCTGGGCATGTTTAGCCTGAAGAAGAGAAGGCTGAGAGGAGACATGATGAGAGCCATGTATAAATATGTGAGAGGAAGCCACAGGGAGGAGGAGGGAGGGAGCTTCCTTTCTGCTTCCCTGGAGACTAGGACGCGAGGGAACAATGGCTTCAAACTACAAGAGAGGAGATTCCACCTGAACACGAGGAAGAACTTCCTGACTGTGGGAGCCATTCAGCAGTGGAACTCTCTGCCCCGGAGGGAGTGTGGTGGAGGCTCCTTCTTTGGAAGCTTTGAAACAGAGGCTGGATGGCCCTCTGTCAGGGGTGCTTTGAATGCAATATTCCTGCTTCTTGGCAGAATGGGGTGGGACTGGATGATGGCCCAGGAGGTCTCTTCCAACTCTTGGATTCTAGGATTCTATGATTCTAAGGAACTACCTGGGATTCCTAGGAATACTGTTCCGACTCCCTTTGAGATACATCTCATCCTTTCCTTGCAAATCCCTACTGGGTTTTTCTCCAACGCCAACACCATGGGTTTCCAAAGGTCCCGTTTTCGGTCAGTGAGACCTGCGACATTGCGGGAGGACGTCCTTATCTCCTGGCTATTGATCAGTGCTAAACCCTGATCCTTCCCTAATATGAATTCAATTAGTGGGAAGGGTGTTCCATTATTCATGCCACGGCACCCAGCCCTGCCGATGTCCGGCCGTAGACGCTTCCCTCTCCCTTTGAAGTCGCTCCGCGGACGGCTAAATAGGCCTCTTATGCCGAATGACTGAGGAGGTGATGATAGAAATCCTGGAAAATGCGCGGTTCTAGGTTTGGCTCCGGGAGGGGAAAGCGGGGAGTCTGCAAATCAGAAACAGGCCTTCCGACTCCAAACAGAGATTACTTTATCTCACCGGAGAGTGTTCCAGTCACAGCAAATTACATATAACAACCGATGGATGTGTTTGATATTTTAACCCTCAAATAGATCCTGTCGATTCGCATTACCGGGCAAACGGAGACTTCGGCTAGGGCTACGAACACGCCACTTCCGCCCCAAAGTCTCCCATTCCCAACCCAGGTTGGGGAATATTAGGAACGGGTGAGAAAGGTGCCTGGTGTATACAGCACTTTAGAAAAAATAGGCAAACAAACTGGGAATATTATGATTTTTTGATTATTATTATTATTATTTAATTATTTTTTGACTATTTGAACACGCCATTTCCGCCCCAAAGTCTCCCATTCCCAACCCAGATTGGGGAATATTAGGAACGGTTGAGAAAGGTGCCTGGTGTATACAGCGCTTTAGGAAAAATAGGTAAACAAACGGTGAATATTATGACTTTTTGATTATTTTTTGATTATTATTGGATTCTTTTTTGACTATTTGAACACGCCATTTCCGCCCCAAAGTCTCCCATTCCCAACCCAGATTGGGGAATATTAGAAACAGGCGAGAAAGGTGCCTGGTGTATACAGTACTTTAGGAAAAACAGGTAAACAAATGGGGAATATTATGATTTTTTGATTTTTTGATAATTTTTTGATTATTTTATTATTATTATTATTATTATTATTATTATTATTTGAACACGCAATTTCTGCCCCAAAGTCTCCCATTCCCAACCCTGGTGTATACAGTACTTTAGGAAAAATAGGTAAACAAACGGGGAATATTATGATTTTTTGATTATTTGATTACTTTTTGATTATTTTTTGATTATTTGAACACGCCATTTCCGCCCCAAATTCTCCCATTCTCAACCCAGATTGGGGAATATGAGGAATGGGTGAGAAAGGTGCCTGGTGTATTCAGTACTTTAGGAAAAACAGGTAAACAAATGGGGAATATTATGATTTTCTGATTTTTTGATTATTTTTTGATTATTTTATTATTATTATTATTATTATTATTATTTGAACATGCTATTTCCACCCCAAAGTCTCCCATTCCCAACCCTGGTGTATACAGTACTTTAGGAAAAATAGGCAAACAAACTGGGAATATTATGATTTTTTGATTATTTGATTACTTTTTGATTATTTTTTGATTATTTGAACACGCCATTTCCGCCCCAAATTCTCCCATTCTCAACCCAGATTGGGGAATATGAGGAATGGGTGAGAAAGGTGCCTGGTGTATTCAGTACTTTAGGAAAAACAGGTAAACAAATGGGGAATATTATGATTTTTTGATTTTTTGATTATTTTTTGATTATTTTATTATTATTATTATTATTATTATTATTTGAACATGCTTTTCCACCCCAAAGTCTCCCATTCCCAACCCTGGTGTATACAGTACTTTAGGAAAAATAGGCAAACAAACTGGGAATATTATGATTTTTTGATTATTTTATTATTATTATTTGATTATTTGAAGACGCAATTTCCGCCCCAAAGTCTCCCATTCCCAACCCAAATTGGGGAATATTTGGAACAGGTGAGAAAGGTGCCTGGTGTATACAGCACTTTAGGAAAAATAGGTAAACAAACTGGGAATATTATGATTTTTTGATTATTTGATTACTTTTTGATTATTTTTTGATTATTTGAAAATGCCATTTCCGCCCCAAAGTCTCCCATTCCCAACCCAAATTGGGGAATATTAGAAACAGGCGAGAAAGGTGCCTGGTGTATACAGCGCTTTAGGAAAAATAGGTAAACAAACAGGGAATATTATGATTTTTTTGATTATTTGATTATTATTTGATTGGGTTGTTGTAGGTTTTTTCGGGCTGTATGGCCATGGTCTAGATTATATTTTGATAATATTTTGATAATATTTTGATAATATTTTGATTATTATTTGATTATTTGAACACACAATTTCTGCCCCAAAGTCTCCCATTCTCAACTCTGGTGTATACAGTACTTTAGGAAAAATAGGTAAACAAACTGGGAATGTTATGATTTTTTGATTGTTTGATTACTTTTTGATTACTTTTTGATTTTTTGATTACTTTTTGATTATTTTTTAATTATTTGAACATGCAATTTCTGCCCCAAAGTCTCCCATTCCCAACCCAAATTGGGGAATATTAGAAATGGGTGAGAAAGGTGCCTGATGTATACAGTAATTTAGGAAAAATAGGCAAACAAACTGGGAATATTATGATTTTTTGATTATTTGATTATTTTATTTTTTATTTGATTATTATTATTAATTGATTATTTTTTGACTATTTGAACACGCCATTTCCGCCCCAAAGTCTCCCATTCCCAACCCAGATTGGGGAATATTAGGAACGGGTGAGAAAGGTACCTGGTGTATACAGCGCTTTAGGAAAAATGGGTAAACAAATTGGGAATATTATGATTTTTTTGATTATTTGATTATATTTTTTAATTATTATTTAATTATTATGATATAATAGGATGGGATAATAACACAGCTGTACGATGGAGATACCCGAAGGAAACAGTCCCGCAAAACAGCAAACTTTGTAGAAGTCTAAAGAAGCATGTGGCACTTGACTAACACAAGGGCCAAACATCTGGGGACCAAAACAGACGCAAGGCAAGATCGCGGCTCCCGTTTTCTAGATCTACGACGGCCATGGGTCTACTCAGGACAATTGGAGCCAGACAAGGAGAACTACCTTTTGCCTAACACACAGGGCGAGGGGAGCTACAGGCTAAAAGCAAAAGGCGGCTGTGGCCAGCATTGGAAAAGACTCACAAACGCAGCTTGGGAGAGGCCGAATCCCGTCCCTGAAAACAGGGGAGGAAAAGAGTCACCAGTGAGTCATGCAAAAGGCAAGATCCGGGGACACGCGTGTGCAGAGCTGGGAAAGACCGCTCTGATTTTCATTCTTCCCCAGGTCATCTCAGACATGCTTTACGCAAAGGATACAACAACATTGGAAGGAAATGGGAACACTCTGATATGGGTTGCTGTGAGTTTTCCAGGCTGGGTGGCCATGTTCCAGTAGCATTCTTTCCTGATATTTTGCCTGCATCTGTACGTAATGGCATCCTCAGAGGCAATGGAGTGTATATATCCCTGTCGAATAATGTCCAGGGGGGGAGAAAGAACCCTTGTCTGTTTGAAGCAAGTGTGAATGTTGCAATTGGCAAGTCTGAACAGCATCAAGTAGCCTTGAAGTTTGCCAAGTCAATCAGTGAGGGTTTCTGCATAGAGGTAGTGAAGAAAGTGGGGTGTATATATTCCCGTGGAATAATGTGCAGGGTGTGAGAAAGACCCCTGGTCTGTTTGAAGCAAGTGTAAATGTTGCAATTGCCAAGCTTGGTTAGCATTGAGTAGCCTTGCAGCTGCAAAGTCAATCAGTGAAGGTATTTGCATAGAGGCAAGTGGAGTGCATATATACCTGTGGAATAATGTGCAGGGTGTGAGAAAGATCCCTGGTCTGTTTGAAGCAAGTGTGGATGTTGCAATTGCCAGGCTTGGTTAGCATTGAGTAGCCTTGCAGCTGCAAAGTCAATCAGTGAAGGTATTGGCATAGAGGCAAGTGGAGTGCATATATACCTGTGGAATAATATCCAGGGTGTGAGAAAGATCCCTGGTCTGTTCGAAGCAAGTGTAAATGTTGCAATTGCCAAGCTTGGTTAGCATTGAGTAGCCTTGAAGTTTGCAAAGTCAATCAGAGAAGGTATGTACATGAAGATAGCAAGTGAAGTGCAGATATATACCTGTGGAACAACGTCCAGAGTGGGAAAAGAACCCTTGTCTATTTGAAGCACGTGTGAATGTTACAATTGGCCAGTTTGGTTAGCATTGAGTAGCCTTGCAGCTGCAAAGTCAATCATTGTCCTTTCCAAATTTCGTCCAGTAAGAAAATGCATCAGAATCAAGACAGTAGATAAAGAACAGTAAGAGAGGAATTCCAGGCGACAACCAACCAAGTACCAGTTAACACCTCCCAAACTAAGGATGCCTCCAGGCAACAACAACCAGGCTACTTCTATGCAAATGATGATGATGATGATAGTAATAATAATTCTGGCAGCCCAAGAACAAGCCATTTGAACCAATGCCATCAAAGCCAGAATTGAAAAGTCAAGGACCGATCCCAAGTGTAGACTCTGCAAGGAAACAGATGAAACAATAGATCCCATCCTCAGCTGCTGCAAGAAGATCGCGCACAGACTCCAAGCAGAGGCACAACACCCTTGCTCAGGTGATCCATTGGAATTTGTGCCACAAACACTATTTACTGTTCTTTATTTACTCATCTTGTTGTGGACTCATCTTGTTGTGTTTCAAATAATAATAATAATAATAATAACAACAACACCACCACTAGGCAGATACCCTTACTGACTTTGCAAACTTTGCAAACTCCATGACTACTCAATGCTAACTAAGCTTGCTTATTGCAACATCCACTCTTGCATCAAACAGACAAGGGTTCTTTCTCCAACCGTGGACATTATTCCACAGGGATATATACACTCCACTTGCTTCAACAGACCTCAGCCACAGGTGCAGGCAAAACATCAGGAGAGAATGCTACTGGAACATGGCCACGCAGCCCGAAAAACTCACAGCAGTTGTGTGATTCTGGCTGTGAAAGCCTTTGACAACACACTGAACTGTAATAAGTTTGCATAGACTGCTCAAATATTTTAGCATTGGTTCATAAATATATACTCAAATGTGGAATGGCCGATTCCTGCTCCAAAGGAGTTGCAACATATCAACATATCAACGTAAGGAAAACAAGAAAAAAGGAGAGGATGCTAGAAGAGCATGAGACTGAATGGGGTATTTCAGTTGCATCTACTACAGGGGTGTCACGTGCAATAGTTCCCAAACGTTGCTGCCCTTGCAATGTCCAGAAGTTTGTAACAGCCAAGCTTGGGATTTGTAGTCCCACCCAGATCTTCCCTGGGTCCCAAGGATCCCATTCACTCCGCACACGGAAGGCACTTACCTCCATGAGGCTTAAATGGATTCCGATGAGGTAGGGCATGGGAGCGCTGCAAGGAAAGAGAAAGAGGAGGCTTAGCCCGAGGGAGGAGGAGGAGGACAACAAGGAGGCACAGGTGGGGCGCACGACACACAGTGCGCTCAGCGCAGAGAGGAAAACACAGCTGGAGTCCCCGGATAATAATGGAATAGGCTTATGGTTACTGTGCTATTGCACCATGAAATTACATGCTATTGCACCATGAAATTACACATGCTGTTGCACCATGAAATTACATGCTATTGCAAAATGAAATTACATGCTATTGCAAAATGAAATTACATGCTATTGCAAAATGAAATTGCATGCTATTGCAAAATGAAATTACATGCTATTGCATTATGAAATTACATGCTATTTCACTATGAAATTACATGCTATTGCATCATGAAATTACATGATATTGCAAAATGAAATTACATGCTATTGCAACATGAAATTACATGCTATTGCACCATGAAATTAAATGCTATTGGACCATGAAATTACATGCTATTTCACAATGAAATTACAGGCTATTGTATTATGATATTACATGCTATTTCACAATGAAATTACGTTATTGTACAATGAAATTACATGCTCTTGTACATGAAATTACATGCTATTACAAAATGAAATTACATGCTGTTGCAAAAAGAAATTACATGCTATTGCAAAATGAAATCATATGCTATTGCAAAATGAAATTACATGCTATTTCAAAATGAAATTACATGCTATTGCACAATGAAATTACACGCTTTCTCCAGCACACGGCACAAAACAACACACCCACCACCACACCCCCCAAGGCCACATCAATGCGAAGCCATGGAGTTCCACAAAACCACAACTCTTCCTCTCAGTCTGTTTGTCCTTGTCTTTATCACCCTGTACCACCTGCCAGGTGGCAATAATAAGACATTGCAAGGAAGGCTTTCCTTCTCAGAGCTGGAGAAGGGAGACAGTAGGTAGGCGGGGGTCCCAATGATACTCAAGCAACACCAGGTATATACACGAATATATAGAATATAATAGAATAGCTTAACTGTCATTGTGCTATTGCACAACGAAATTAAATGCCTTCCCCAGCACACAACACAAAACAACACATCCACCCCTCCATACTCCCACTATGACTGCACAGCCCCAAGGTCACATCAATGCGGAGCCATGGAGTTCCACAAAGCTACAACTCTAGCTGCCTCTCAGTCTGTTTGTCCTTGTCTTTGTCACCCTGTACCGTCTGCCAGGTGGCAATAATAAGACATTGTGAAGAAAGCCTTCCTTCTCAGAGGTGGAGAAGGGAGAAAGTAGGTAGGCGGGGGTCCCAATGACACTGAGGCAACACCAGGTATGTACATGAATACACAGAATAGAATTGAATAGCTTTACTGTCATTGTGCTATTGCACAACAAAATTAAATACCTTCCCCAGCACAAAATGCAGAACGACACACCCACTCCACACATCCACCACCACCACACAGCCCCCAAGGCCACATCAATGCGAAACCATGGAGTTCCACAAAACCACAGCTCTAGGATAAAAGCTGCCTCTCAGTCTGTTTGTCCTTGTCTTTGTCACCCTGTACTGTATGTGCCTTTCATCTCAAGAACAGAGAAGCATCCCGAGCTCTGAAGATCACCTGGGAAGGGATCCCACTGGAAGGGATCCCATTGCAGCGCACCCAAATCCCTGGGAGTCACCCTGGACCGTGCTCTGACCTACAAGAAGCACTGCCTGAACATCAAGCAAAAAGTGGGCGCTAGAAACAATATCATACGAAAGCTGAGTGGCACAACCTGGGGGTCACAACCAGACACAGTGAAGACATCTGCCCTTGCGCTGTGCTACTCTGCTGCTGAGTCTGCATGTCCAGTGTGGAACACATCTCACCACACTAAAACAGTGGATGTGGCTCTTAATGAGACATACCGCATTATCACAGGGTCTCTGTGTCCTACACCACTGGAGAAATTACACTGCCTAGCCGGTATCGCACCACCTGACATCCGCCGGGAAGTGGCAGCCAATAGTGAAAGGACCAAGGCAGAGACATCTCCAGCTCTTCCCTTGTTTGGGTCTCAGCCAGCACGCCAATGACTTAAATCTAGACATAGTTTTCTAAGATCTACAGAGACACTCACTGGAACACCTCAGCAAGCGAGAGTCCAAAAGTGGCAGGCTCAAACCCAGAACTGATACCAAATGAGAGACTCCCCCCTGGGCACACAGAAGACGGTGTGACTTGGAAGGCACTGAACAGACTGCGCTCTGGCACCACGAGATGCAAAGCCAACCTTCAGAAATGGGGCCACAAAGTGGAATCCTCGGCATGCGAGTGAGGAGAAAAGCAAACCACCAACCACCTGCTGCAATGCAACCTGAGCCCTGCCACATGATGCACCATGGAGGACCTTCTTGCAGCAACACCAGAAGCACTCCAAGTGGCCAGAGACTGGTCAAAGGACATTTAACCAACTACCAAACTCACAAGATGTGTATTTTTCTGTCTGTTTGCTTTGTTCTGTTAGAAATGTAATATATAATGGACTGGTTGCTCTGACACGACAAATAAATACCCTGTACTGTCTGCCAGGTGGCAATAAAAAGACATTATTATTATTATTATTATTATTATTATTATTATTATTATTATTTACTTCATTTATATACATTGTAAGGAAGGCCTTCCTTCTCAGAGCAGGAGAAGGTAGGCAGGTGGTGTTTGTCCTTGTCTTTGTCACCCTGTACCGCCTGCCAGGTGGCAATAGTAACGCACTGTAAGGAAAGCCTTTCTTCTCAGAGCTGGAGAAGGGAGAAAGTGGGCTGGTGGGGGTCCCAATGACACTCAAGCAACACCAGATATAGACACAAATACATAGACTAGACCAGATTTATTGTCATTGTGCTATTTCATAATGAAATTAGATGCCTTCCCCAGCACACACCACAAAACACACCCATCCCTCCGCACTCCCAACACCACCGCACAGGCCCCAATGGCACATCAATGCAAAGCCATGGAGTTCCACAAAGCCACAACTCTAGCTGCCTCTCAGTCCATTTGTCCTTGTCTTTGTCACCCTGTACTGTCTGCCAGGTTGCAATAATACAACATTGTGAGGAAAGCCTAACTCTAATGCTAACCCAAAATATCTCTGGGTTTTCCTGGGTCAGCATCTGACTGGCCTCCAGAAGCCGACACGGAGCCGAATCTGTTCCTAATTAAGCCGTTTCGGAAACACAACGGCTTCAATGTCAAGAATACGAGGCCTGAAAGGACAGGAAGTCTGAAGGATGCAAAGGTCTCATCTCGGAAGCTTCAGAAGCCATAAAACGGGGCCGGGACAGAAGAATTGCCCCTGAAAGAGTCAGCAAGTGTGAGCCCTTGAGAGAAATACAACGAAGGGAAGAGGTCTGATCCGACATCTTAAATTAATTGACGACGTTTTCAACGCCCTTCAATCGCTGTCACCTACACATATATTGGAAAGTTGGTGTTGTGAACGCAGCACAGCTCTACCAGGAAATTCTCCCTCTCTCATCTGCTTTTGTTTTGGGTCTTTCCTTTCTGGTCTTCCCAGCTGCAAAGGGAACGTCCAAACACCAACGCGCAAAATGAAGCCCGAGGAAGGAGCCCCTTCCTCAACCGCAACAACAGGCTTGGCGAGAAGCGCGAGAGGAAACAGAAGGCAGACCTTTGTTTGGCGGCCAAAAAGCCTCTTTCTTTCCTCCGTTCGCAGGTTTCAAAAATAGACGGGAGCTATTCCGGGGGAAAGAAATGTATTTACGGCACACAAATTAGCGCCCAATTGATTTATTCGGGTAAGTATAGTGTGCGATTGCCACCCTAATTAAGGTTCACGTCAGCCAACGGTAATCAGTTGTTGCGCTTGCAAAAAAACGCAATTAGATTCTCTCCGGTAATTATAGGGTATTCCGAGCTGTGCTGCGAAGCCATCCATCTCCCAGACTTTGCCTTTGCGCTGGGAAGCGGAACGAGTGTATAAGGCAGGAGCGTCGCACTCGTCTTCATCAAGGACCACTTCAGACTTATTAAGGTTGCCTTCAAGGGGCCTTTGGATCCGCGGACAGAGACTCCGTGTATACAGAAGGCCAACTAGTTTTTGCCATATTTGGAGGCCCAAATGTTATAGAACAGGCATGGGCCAACTTGGGCCCTCCCTCAAGGTGTTTTGGACTTCAACTCCCACAATTCCTAACAGCGGGTAGCACCAGCTTTACAAACACTTTAGAAGCAAAGCACCAGCTTTAGAAACACTTTAGAAGCAAAGCATCAGCTTTAGAAACATTTTAGAAGCAAAACACCATCTTTAGAAACACTTTAGAAGCAAAGTACCAGGTTTAGAAACACTTTAGAAGCAAAGCACCAGGTTTAGAAACACTTTAAAAGCAAAGCAGCAGCTTTAGAAACACTTTGGAAGCAAAGCATCAGCTTTAGAAACATCTTAGAAGCAAAACACCACCTTTAGAAACACTTTAGAAGCAAAGCACCAGCTTTAGAAACACTTTAGAAGCAAAGCACCAGCTTTAGAAACGCTTAAGAAGCAAAGCACCAGGTTTAGAAACACTTTAGAAGCAAAGCACCAGCTTTAGAAACACTTTAGAAGCAAAGCACCAGCTTTAGAAACGCTTTAGAAGCAAAGCACCAGCTTTAGAAACACTTTAGAAGCAAAGCACCAGCTTTAGAAACACTTTAGAAGCAAAGCATCAGCTTTAGAAACATTTTAGAAGCAAAGCACCAGCCTTAGAAATGCTTTAGAAGCAAAGCACCAGCTTTACAAACACTTTAGAAGCAAAGCACCAGTTTTAGAAACACTTTAGAAGCAAAGCATCAGCTTTAGAAACACTTTAGAAGCAAAGCACCAGCTTTAGAAACACTTTAGAAGCAAAGCACCAGCTTTAGAAACACTTTAGAAGCAAAGCACCAACTTTAGAAACACTTTAGAAGCAAAGCACCAGCTTTAGAAACACTTTAGAAGCAAAGCACCAGCTTTAGAAACGCTTAAGAAGCAAAGCACCAGGTTTAGAAACACTTTAGAAGCAAAGCAGCAGCTTTAGAAACACTTTAGAAGCAAAGCACCAGCTTTAGAAACGCTTTAGAAGCAAAGCACCAGCCTTAGAAATGCTTTAGAAGCAAAGCACCAGCTTTACAAACACTTTAGAAGCAAAGCATCAGCTTTAGAAACATTTTAGAAGCAAAGCACCAGCCTTAGAAATGCTTTAGAAGCAAAGCACCAGCTTTACAAACACTTTAGAAGCAAAGCACCAGTTTTAGAAACACTTTAGAAGCAAAGCATCAGCTTTAGAAACACTTTAGAAGCAAAGCACCAGCTTTAGAAACACTTTAGAAGCAAAGCACCAGCTTTAGAAACACTTTAGAAGCAAAGCACCAACTTTAGAAACACTTTAGAAGCAAAGCACCAGCTTTAGAAACACTTTAGAAGCAAAGCACCAGCTTTAGAAACACTTTAGAAGCAAAGCATCAGCTTTAGAAACATTTTAGAAGCAAAGCACCAGCCTTAGAAATGGTTTAGAAGCAAAGCACCAGCTTTACAAACACTTTAGAAGCAAAGCACCAGTTTTAGAAACACTTTAGAAGCAAAGCATCAGCTTTAGAAACACTTTAGAAGCAAAGCACCAGCTTTAGAAACACTTTAGAAGCAAAGCACCAGCTTTAGAAACACTTTAGAAGCAAAGCACCAACTTTAGAAACACTTTAGAAGCAAAGCACCAGCTTTAGAAACACTTTAGAAGCAAAGCACCAGCTTTAGAAACGCTTAAGAAGCAAAGCACCAGGTTTAGAAACACTTTAGAAGCAAAGCACCAGCTTTAGAAACACTTTAGAAGCAAAGCACCAGCTTTAGAAACGCTTTAGAAGCAAAGCACCAGCTTTAGAAACACTTTAGAAGCAAAGCACCAGCTTTAGAAACACTTTAGAAGCAAAGCATCAGCTTTAGAAACATTTTAGAAGCAAAGCACCAGCCTTAGAAATGCTTTAGAAGCAAAGCACCAGCTTTACAAACACTTTAGAAGCAAAGCACCAGTTTTAGAAACACTTTAGAAGCAAAGCATCAGCTTTAGAAACACTTTAGAAGCAAAGCACCAGCTTTAGAAACACTTTAGAAGCAAAGCACCAGCTTTAGAAACACTTTAGAAGCAAAGCACCAACTTTAGAAACACTTTAGAAGCAAAGCACCAGCTTTAGAAACACTTTAGAAGCAAAGCAGCAGCTTTAGAAACGCTTAAGAAGCAAAGCACCAGGTTTAGAAACACTTTAGAAGCAAAGCACCAGCTTTAGAAACACTTTAGAAGCAAAGCACCAGCTTTAGAAACGCTTTAGAAGCAAAGCACCAGCTTTAGAAACACTTTAGAAGCAAAGCACCAGCTTTAGAAACACTTTAGAAGCAAAGCATCAGCTTTAGAAACATTTTAGAAGCAAAGCACCAGCCTTAGAAATGCTTTAGAAGCAAAGCACCAGCTTTACAAACACTTTAGAAGCAAAGCACCAGTTTTAGAAACACTTTAGAAGCAAAGCATCAGCTTTAGAAACACTTTAGAAGCAAAGCACCAGCTTTAGAAACACTTTAGAAGCAAAGCACCAGCTTTAGAAACACTTTAGAAGCAAAGCACCAACTTTAGAAACACTTTAGAAGCAAAGCACCAGCTTTAGAAACACTTTAGAAGCAAAGCACCAGCTTTAGAAACACTTTAGAAGCAAAGCACAAGGTTTAGAAACACTTGAGAAGCAAAGCAGCAGCTTTAGAAACACTTTAGAAGCAACGCACCAGCGCCTCCTAGTGTTGTAAGTACTTTAGAACCATGGATTGGCCATGCCTATTAATTAGAAAGTGCTATAAATCTCAGGCTTCTGTTACAGATCAATTAAAAGCCATTCCAAACAGGAAAACCTTCCGATTTTTCCTACAGGACATGAGGACGAGGGCTGCTCTAATCACTTTCAATCAAGGCTTTTGGAAACTTGTAATGCCTGGCTCTGCTCCTGCCATTGCCGAACCTCCATTGGCTCTACTGCTAGGCTGGAGAAGCTTCTGATCAGCTAAACTGCTGCTGTTGTTGCTGCTTTACTCTCTAAATGCTTTCCCCTCCTTTTCGGCCTCGCTCAGCATCCCCAAGTCACCTTTGCTGGCCACCTCAGCGTGTCCCTCATCTTCCGGCCTAGCGTGTCGGCCTCCTTCGGCGTGTTAATTACGCACCCGCGGCCCATTATGCAGATAAAGGGCACCCGCTGCTTCTGCAAATGACTGGGAACTGGCCCTTCCTGCACGGCAAGTAGAACGGATAATAGTTTTGAGATTCCGTGCCATGCCTCTCCAACACGGGGACGTATGATACTTCACATTTAAATCATCGGCGACGGAACAAACCGCTTTGGAATCGACATGTTTGACTCCTGGCACTTCGCTGTTAGTTCCCTGTTAGTTTGTCACTCAAAAGGCATTCGATCGCAAACCTGACTGGGGTATAGGGTGGCAACCTGTGTTGGACGGGGTTGCACTCCCCCTGAAGCCACAGGTCCGCAGTCTGGGAGTCCTCTTGGATTGATCGCTCACATCTTGAGGCTCAGGTGTCGGCGGTGTCCGGGAGGGCTTTTGCACAATTGAGACTCGTGCGCCAACTGCGACTGTACCTTGCGAAGGCTGATCTGGCCAGGGTGGTCCATGCCTTGGTCACCTCCAGATTGGACTACTGCAATGCGCTCTACGTGGGGCTGCCCTTGAAAACGGCTCGGAAGTTCCAACTGGTCCAATGGGCAGCGGCCAGGATGTTAACTGGTGCTCCTTACAGAGAGAGGTCAACCCTCCTGTTCAAGGAGCTCCACTGGCTGCCATTTATTTTCCGAGCCCAATTCAAGGTGCAGGTGCTCACCTACAAAGCCCTAAACAGTTTGGGACCTGCCTACCTGAGTGACCGCATCTCCATCTACGAACCCACACGTTCACTTCGGTCATCTGGTGAGGCCCTGCTCGTGATTCCGCCTGCGTCACAAGCGCGGCTGGTGGGGACACGAGACAGGGCCTTTTCTGTGGTGGCCCCCCGACTCTGGAACACCCTCCCCAAAGATCTTAGACAGGCCCCTACATTGGCAGTCTTCAGAACGAACTTGAAGACATGGCTGTTCCAATGTGCCTTCCCAGAATAGGAATTCTCCAATAACAAGTCCTCGAAGCACTTTTAGTAGAATTAAGATGATTGCACACCGCACACTGCACTTGCCCTATAATCCTCGTATACCACCTGCCACATCAGCACTTTTAATCCTGTACCCATTACTCTGGCCCGGCCCAGTTTTTATTGTGTCTTGATATACTGTCTATTGCATGTCGTTAATATTGCTTTAACTGTTTTTAATTTTGCTTTTGGTGTTATATTGTTTGTGTTGTGTTTTGTGGCCTTGGCCTCTGTAAGCCGCATCGAGTCCTTCGGGAGACGCTAGTGGGGTACAAATAAAGTCAATAATAATAATAATAATAATAATAATAATAATAATATTGGAGAAGAGTCTCTTCTCGAACTCACTCCCCTCAATATCTTTTCTTTATTACAGTGTTCCTTCACTTATTGCGGGTGTTACGTTCCAGGACCACCCGTGAAAAGTGAAAATCCACAAAGTAGGGACGCAGGAGCCTGGAAGAGGCAGCCAGGCTCTTGTTTCTGCAACCGCTGCCACCGTTGCCACTCTTCTCGTTCGCTCACTTATCCGCTCCCCGTTGCTCGCTACTCACCGGACCAAGTCCTGGTTCTGCCTCCGGGACCTGGCCCAGTGAGTGAGCAAGCGAAGGCAGCAAGGGCCGCAGCAGAAGCAGGACCCTGGCCACCTCTTCCAGGTTCCTGCTTCTGCCGCCAATTCCACCTTTGCAGCCATTGCTCGCTCACCTGTCCACCCTCGCTCGGTCGCTACTCACCAGGCCGGGTCCAAAACCAGGACTTGGCCCAGTGAGTAGCAAGGAAGGAAAACCGCAAAACAGCAAGTCCGCGAAAAGCGAACCGCGAAGTCGCAAGGGAAAATGATATTTTACAAGCACCAAACAGAAGGAATTGATCTGCCAGGTGCCAATTTTGTGACATTTGTGGATAACGATGGAAGACGCGGAAGGGTGGTGGAGGTGGTGCAGTTGAAACCTGGTGAGGTTCCTGCATGTCCTTCTCGATGGTGGCCACTGGTTTGGTCTCCGCTCTTACGAACAACCAAAGCCAAACAGAGAGGGGAACTCAATATCCATCTCCTAGAGAAGAAGGGAAGTGGCCAGTCAGGGGGCTTTCAGGGCCGTTCCATATCTTTATCAATGACTAGGGGGATGGAAGAGAAGGCATGCTGATACCAAGGGGCTTGTTTATAAAGCTATTCCCCTCCCAACCCTGCTCTATGCCTGTGAGACGTGGACTGTCTACAGACGTCACATGCAACTGCTGGAACGATTCCATCAGCGCTGCCTCCGGAAAATCCTGCAAATCTCTTGGGAAGACAGGTGGGGAAATGTCAGCATGCTGGAAGAAGCAAAGACCACCAGCATTGAAGTGATGGTCCTCCGCCATCAACTCTGGTGGACCGGCCATGCTGTCTGGATGCCCGACCACCGTCTCCCAAAGAAGCTGCTCTACTCCGAACTCAAGAACAGAAAATGGAATGTTGGTGGACAGGAAAAGAGATTGAAAGATGGGCTCAAAGCCAACCTCAAAAGCTCTGGCATAGACATTGAGAACTAGGAAACCCTGGCCCTTGAGCTCTCCAGTTGGAGGTCAGCTGTGACCAGCAGTGTTGTAGAATTTGAAGAGGCACAAATGGAGGGCGAAAGGGAGAAACGTGCCAAGAGGAAGGCGTGTCAAGCCAACCCCGACCGGGACCTCCTTCTACCTGGAAACTGATGCCCTCTCTGTGGGAGAAGATGCAGGTCAAGAATTGGGCTTCACAGTCACCTACGGACCCACCGCCAGGACACTACACTTGGAGGACCATCATCCTCGGACTACGAGGGATCGCCTAAGCAAGTCCATATCTTTATCAATGACTAGGGCGATGGAAGAGAAGGAATGCTGATCACATCCGCAGGTGACACCAAATTGGGAGGGACAGCTAATACCCCTGAGAATCCAAAATTAGAGATCATGAAATCCTGGAGATGGAAGAAAACACGAGGGCCATCTAGTCCCAACCCCTGACATGGAGGAAAAGCACAATCACCATATCCCTGACAGATGGCCATCCAGCCTCTGTTTAAAAGCCTCCAAGGAAGGAGCCTCCACCAGACTCTGAGGTAGAGAGTTCCACTGCTGAACAGCTCTTAAGTTCTTCCTAATGTTCAGATGGAACCTCCTTTTCTGTAGTTTGAACTCAACGC
Organism: Anolis sagrei; assembly: GCF_037176765.1. Classification (NCBI taxonomy): domain Eukaryota; kingdom Metazoa; phylum Chordata; class Lepidosauria; order Squamata; family Anolidae; genus Anolis; species Anolis sagrei. The sequence continues at coordinate 1,046,727 of NC_090031.1, read as the reverse complement.
TTCACTGAGGCTTAGTTTTCTTAGGACATCCTTTCTCCCTCTTCCTTTGGACATCCTTCCTGATACGACTCTCATGTCTCCTCTCAGCCTTCTCTTCTGTAGGCTAAACCAACCCAACTCTTTCAGATGCTCCTCAGAGGGATCATTCATGGTCTCCAGACCTTTGGTCTTTTGAGTCTCCCTCTTCCTTTGGACATCCTTCCTGATACAACTCTCATGTCTCCTCTCAGCCTTCTCTTCTGTAGACTCAACCAACCCAACTCTTTCAGATGCTCCTCAGAAGGATCGTTCATGGTCTCCAGTTCTTTAATCTTTTGAGTCTCCCTCTTCCTTAGGACATCCTTCCTGATACGACTCTCATGTCACCTCTCAGCCTTCTCTTCTGTAGACTAAACCAACCCAACTCTTTCAGATACTCCTCAGAGGGATCATTCATGGTCTCCAGACCTTTGATCTTTTGAGTCTCCCTCTTCCTTAGGACATCCTTTCTGATACGACTCTCATGTCTCCTCTCAGCCTTCTCTTCTGTAGACTCAACCAACCCAACTCTTTTAGATGCTCCTCAGAGGCATTCATGGTCTCCAGACCTTTGGTCTTTTGAGTCTCCCTCTTCTTTTGGACTTCCTCCAGCTTACAGTTTATCTCTTTTTTGAATTGTGGGGCCCAGAATTGATTCCAAGGTGAAGAGGTTCGACCAAAGCCGAACAGAGAGACATCAGGACTTCTTCCCTCGATGTGGACACTGGACTCCTTTGGATGCAGCCCAGAACCCCATTGGCTTTTTGAGCTGCTGCATCACATTCTTGGCTCATGTTCAGCTTGTTCTCCACCAAATCTTCAACTCCCAGAAATCCCAGTCATCTTACCAACTGTTAGGAACCTTGGGAGCTGAAGTCCAAAACAGCTGGAGGCCCAAAGGTTGGGAAGCACCACTCTAGACCTTCACCCAAGTCATGGATGAAGACATTGAATGGAACTGAACCTCTTGATGGCACTCCACTGGTCACTTCCATCCAGGGTGAAGAGGAGGAACCAATGGGGAGAAGCACCCTTTGGGTTTGGCCGCCAAAGCAATTGCAGATCCACCTGGGCTGGGTGCCGTCCTCCAGGTCAACCAGGTGTTCTTCAGAGCTGGTCCGTTTCCCCTTTGCCAAGCCCTCTTTCTGATGCCTGCCCCTGTCACTCAGTTCCTCGGTGTGAAATTAACAAGGAGCAGCACAAAGCTAACGAAGGTGGAGAGAAACAGGAGCAGCGTGAGCCTGCCTCGCTGGGAAATTGTAGGGAGGTTGCCAAAGGAAGTGGGGAGGGAAGGAGGGAGAGGGAAGGAGAGCTCCACTTCAAAAGCCAGGCTCCAAAAATGTGGCAGGTGTTTATTGGTAAATTTTAGCTGCTGCCAAAGCAGGAAGCTTTCTAGGCTGAATAATGCAGAGGCAAAGGGGAGGGGAGCAAGGAAGCCTTATTTATTCCCGGCTCCCTAAATGTATGTAACTAACCAATATTTTTGCCAACGGGATACTGTAATCAAGGGGGGAAAGAGCTGGGTCCTCGGGCATAATTGTACTTTTTTCCTGCCAGTCATTTTCGCTTCCTGAAGCCGCGAGCAAGCGAGGACTTGGCACAACCACCCCCAAACGCAACACAATGCCCAGGATCGTGGCAGGATTTTGCGCCGGCAAAAGGAGCCGGAAGGAAGGCCAAATGGACATTCGCTTGACCTTCCCCTCTCCACTGATACACCTGCACGATGGGATATTCACTACTCGGCCTTCTTGGCATCTATATAAATAAAAATGTCATGTTCGTTTGTGGGAATTAACGTAACTCAAAAATCACTGGGGGAATGGACACCAAATTTGGACACAAGACACCTCTCAGGTGAAGGAGTGACCATAAAAACACTGGGAAACACAGTGGAAGAGACTTTAAAAGCAAAAAAAATTTACAATGCATGCTCAAAACCACGTGTGTGTGTGTGTAATGTAATGTTCGCTTGTGGGATTAACAGAACTCAAAAAACACTGGGCGAATTGACACCAAATTTGGACACAAGACACCTCTCTGGCCATTGAGTGACTCTCACTCATAAAAACACTGGAAAACACAGCAGAAGGGACTTAAAAAGCTAAAAAAAATTACAATGCATGCTCAAAACCATATGTGTGTGTGTGTATGTGTGTATAATGTAATGTTCGTTTGTGGGATTAACATAACCAATAACCATTGGCAAATTGACACCAAATTTGGACACAAGACACCTCACAGGCCATTGAGTGACCTTCACTCATAAAAACACTGGAAGAGACTTTAAAATCCAAAAAAATTACAATGCATGCTCAAAACGATATTTGTGTGTGTGTGTGTGTGTGTGTGTGTGTGTGTGTATATATATAATGTAATGTTTGTTTGTGGGATTAACAGAACTCAAAAACCACTGGACAAATTGACACCACATTTGGACACAAGACACCTCTCCAGCCAACAAGTGACCATCACTCATAAAAACACTGAAAAACACAGCGGAAGAGACTTAAAAACCCAAAAAACCCAAAAATTACTATGCATGTTCAAAACCACACACATACACAAACACACATATATACACACAAAACACATATACACAGACTGGGCAACTGCAACACATGGCAGGGGTCGTCTAGTATATCTATAAAATAATGTAATGTTAGTTTGTGGGATTAACGTAACTCAAAAACCACTGGGCGAATTGAGACCAAATCTGGACACAAGACACCTCTCAGGCCAAGGAGTGACCATCACTCATAAAAACACTGAAAGATACAGCAAAAGGGACGTAAAAAGCCAAAAATACAAAAAATGCATGTGCAAATCACACACACACATATATATACACACACACATATACACACACATAAAACACATATACATAAGACTGGGACACAGCAACACATGGCAGGGTACTGCTAAGATACACACACACACACACACACACACACACACATGCAAACACACATATATACATATACACAAATATATACACACACATATACACACATAAAACACATATACACAGACTGGGCCACAGCAAGACGTGGCAGGGGACTGCTAGTGTGTGTGTGTGTGTGTGTGTGTGTATGCAAACACACATATATACATATACACAAATATATACACACATACACACACAAAAAACACATATACACAGACTGGGCCACAGCAAGACGTGGCAGGGGACTGCTAGTGTGTGTGTGTGTGTGTGTGTATGCAAACACACATATATACATATACACAAATATATACACACATACACACACAAAAAACACATATACACAGACTGGGCCACAGCAAGGCGTGGCAGGGGACGGATAGTTTGCTATATCCATGAAAGTACGCGGGAGAAGGAGCAGCCCCACAAAATAACCCACCAATGCATTTTGAAGGAAAGCCACAATCTAAGCCTTGGTGCCAAAGAGGTTGTACAACAGGTACGGACGAACTTGGGCCCTCCTTTCACATATTTTGGACTTCAAATCCCACAATTCCTCATAGACTCAGGCTCCTTCCTTTCCCCCTCAGTTGCTTAAGCAGAAAAGGAAAGGGAAAAGGAAAAGGCCCGAGGCTGTTAGGAATTGTGGGACTTGAAGTCCAAAACTTGGAGGGTCCAAGTTCACCCCTGCGTGATCTATACTGCAGAATGAGTCCACTTTCATTGCATGAGTCCAATATACACAAAGTTCCTTTTATGCTGCCCCGGGTCCCCTTGGGGAGATGGTGGTAGGTATACAAATAAAGTTGTTGTTTTTGTTGCTGTTATGATTATTATCATCCTCATCATCATGGGGTTGTAGTTTTGCAAGGTCTTGAGCCTTCTCTGCCAAAGGATGCTGATGGCTCACCAAACTACAAATCCCAGGATCCCATAGCATTGAATCAATGCAATTAAACGAGAGAAGAAATCCCTCCAAGAGGAGAAGCTCCTGAAGCATTTTCCGCTTTGGATTTGGCTCAGCACTAAGATTATAATATTATGCAAATCTAATGCGCAGCCTGATTTTGGCAAGGTCATTTAGCCAAAAAAAGGTGAGCGTTAGATTCGAGTCAACACAGTATGTTCTTTTAGAGGTGGCATTGAACATTCGCACATACGTATGCCTGAGATGTGAACACTTGTTTCTTTTTCCAAAACTGGAATATCAAAATGCAGACTTATTTACAGGAAAGTGCAAATTTTGAGGATTAAACAGCGGAAGAAGTCGTACTCACCAGCAGTAGTCCAAGAGGTGCGGGGGCAGGACAGGGATGTAAACGTGTTGCCAAAACATGGGGTAAAGCATCGCTGCAGAGCCGTGGATGCAGGCCGTTAACTGGAAGGCACAAAATGAATGGCATCAGCACACTGCTTGTTCGGTTGGTTGCATACTGCAAGTTGCTCCTGGTGTGAGAGAATCAGCAGCCTACAAAGACGTGTTACGATCCTGTGGGGAGGCTTCTCTCAGCAAAGACAGAAGAACGGCCTACCACAGGAGAGCATACTTGCTCCATCAATGCTCCATCAATGCTTGCTACATCATTTGTGTAAATACACAAAGGAGTCCCCTTTGGGGTGAGAAGGGCAGGATATAATAAATCTATATAAATAAAAATGTAATGCTGGTTTGTGGGATTAAAGCAACTCAAAAACCACTAGACAAAATGACACCAAATTTGGACACAAGACACCTCTCAGGCCAACCAGTGACCATCACTCAGAAAAACACTAAAAAAAAACACAGCAGAAGGGACTTTAAAAGCCAAAAAAAAAAAAAAACCATTACAACACATGTGCAAAACCACACACATATACACACACACATATATATACACACAAAACACATATACACAGACTGGGACACAGCAATGAGTGGCAGGGGACGTCTAGTACAGTAAATAAACACACATTCCTAGCCAGTGCCAGAATGGAAAGAGTTTCCTCTATGCTGACGATCGTGCCATCACAAGTAGTGAGCTTTGTGGAAAATGTCACAAGCGGAAGCCATGGAGGGTGGACATTAGGCACCTAAAGCTTCAGAGAGTTTCTGTTCAACCATTTCATAGCTCCCTGCTTGAGCAGTGACCGCACGATTGTCAGCATAGAGGAAACTTTCTGTGCCTTCTGGCAGTGTCTGGTCATTTGTGTAAATGTTAAACACTGATGGTGCAAGCTGGCTTTCCTTTCAGTAGGCAGTAAGAGCACCTCAAGCTTCAGAGAGCTTCTGTTCAGCCATCTCAAAGCTCCCTACTTGAGCGGTGATGGCATGATCGTCAGTATAGATGAAATTCTATGTCTGTTCTGGCAATGGCGGGTCATATGTGTAAATGTTAAACATGGATGGTGCAAGCTAGCTTTCCCTGTAATAGGCAATAAGAGCTCCTAAAGCTTCAGAGCTTCTGTTCAACCATTTCAAAGCTCCCTGCTTGGGCGTTGATGGCATGATCGTCGGCATAGATGAAACTCTCTGTCCCTTCTGGCAATGGCGGGTCATATGTGTAAATGTTAAACATGGATGGTGCAAGCTGGCTTTCCTTGTAATAGGTAGTATAGGCAGTAAGAGCACCTAAAGCTTCAGAGAGCTTCTGTTCAACCCTTCCAAAGCTCCCTGTTCTGGCAATGATGGCACGATCGTCAGCATAGAGGAAACTCTCTCCTCCTTCTGGTAGTGGCTGGTCATTTGTGTAAATGTTAAACATTGATGGTGCAATCTGGTTTTTCTTTTAGTAGGCAGTAAGAGCACCTAAAGCTTCAGAGAGCTTATGTTCAACCATTTCATAGCTCCCTGCTTGGGCAGTGATGGCACGATTGTCAGCATAGAAGAAATAGTTTATTGTTTATTGTTTATTGTTTATTAATTGTGCAATGTATTAAGTTGATAACTGCTTTTATACTGTAACATTGAATTCTGCTGTCTCTTGTTGTTGTGAACCGCTGTGAGTCGCCTTCGGACTGAGAACAGCAGTATATAAGTAAGGTAAATAAATAAATAAATAAATAAATACATTCTATGTCCCTTTTGGCAGTGGCTGCTCATTTGTGTAAATGTTAAACATGGAAGGTGCAACCTGTTTTTTCTTGTAATAGGCAGTAAGAGCACCTAAAGCTTCAGAGAGATTCTGTTTAACCATCTCAAAGCTCCCTGCTTGGGTGGTGATGGCATGATCATCAGCATAGATGAAACTCTCTGTCCCGCCTGGCAGTGGCTGCTCATTTGTGTAAATGTTAAACATGGATGGAGTAAGCTAGCTTTCCCTGTAATAGGCAATAAGAGCTCCTAAAGCTTCAGAGCTTCTGTTCAACCATTTCAAAGCTCCCTGCTTGGGCGTTGATGGCATGATCGTCGGCATAGATGAAACTCTCTGTCCCTTCTGGCAATGGCGGGTCATATGTGTAAATGTTAAACATGGATGGTGCAAGCTGGCTTTCCCTGTAATAGGTAGTATAGGCAGTAAGAGCACCTAAAGCTTCAGAGAGCTTCTGTTCAACCCTTCCAAAGCTCCCTGTTCTGGCGATGATGGCACGATCGTCAGCATAGAGGAAACTCTCTCCTCCTTCTGGTAGTGGCTGGTCATTTGTGTAAATGCGACAATGATGCCATCACTGCTCAAGCAGGGAGCTTTGAAATGGTTGAACAGAAGCACCCTGAAGCTTTAGGTGCTCTTACTGCCTACTAAAAGGAAAACCAGGTTGCACCATCTATGTTTAACATTTACACAAATGAGCAGCCACTGCCAGAAGGGACAGAGAGTTTCATCTACGCTGATGATCGTGCCATCACCACCCAAGCAGAGAGTTTTGAAATGGCTGAACAGAAGCTCTCTGAAGCTTCAGGTGCTCTTACTGCCTATTACAGGGAAAGCCAGCTTGCACCATCAAGGTTTAACATTTACACAAATGACCAGCCACTGCCAGAAGGAGGAGAGTGTTCCCTCTATACTGACAATCGAGCCATCACCGCCCAAGCAGGGAGCTTGGAAATGGTTGAACAGAAGCTCTGAAGCTTTAGGTGCTCTTACTGCCTACTAAAAGGAAAACCAGATTGTACCATCAGAGTTTAACATTTACACATATGACCCACCACTGCCAGAAGAGACAGAGAGTTTCATCTATGCCAACGATCATGCCATCACCACTCAAGCAGGGCGCTCTGAAATGGTTGAACAGAAGCTCTCCAAAGCTTTAAGTGCTCTTACTGCCTACTACAGGGAAAACCAGCTGATTCCTCATCCATCTAAAATACAAGCATGCGCTTTGCATCTTAAGAACAGACAAGCATCTCAAGCTCTGAGGATGGCCTGGGAAGGAACCTCACTGGAGCATTGCAGCACAACCAAATACCTGGGAGTCACTCTGGACCGTGCTCTGACTTACAATAAGCACTGATTGTCTATCAAGCAAAAAGTGGGATCTAGAAATAATATCATACGAAAGCTGACTGGCACAACCTGGGGATCACAACCAGACACAGTGAAGGCATCTGCCCTTGTGCTTGGCTACTCTGCTGCTGAGTACAAATGCCCAGTGTGGAACACATCGCACCACGCTAAAACAGTGGATGTGGTCTAAATGAGACATGCATTATCACGGGGTGTCTGCGCCCTACACCGCTGGAGAAATTACACTGTTTAGCTGGTATTGCACCACCGCAGCCAAAAATGAACGGACCAAGGCATGGACATCTTCGGCCCATCCTCTGTTTGGGAATAATAGAATACTAGAGTTGGAAGAAGGTCATGGGGGACTTTGTCTTTCTCACACATCTCCAAAATGAATCCAACTTCTGCCTTTCAGGGTTTTTGAACGGCTTGTTTTGCGCCATTGTGCACCGAATGGGACCCGCAAACAACGGCTCACTGTCGTCACCTGAATCGCAAGGGACCGTGGCAAAGCCGGTCTCCTGCTAAGAGGAGCGCGGAGGGGGCCGAGAAGGAGAAAAGGGTCCTCGGAGCTAATGGCCCCTCCACTCAATGCGCCCGTTAATGCGCCACTCTCTCCCCCACACTCCTTTGTGGCTATAAATACGGGCTTCCAAACTACGGGAGAAAATTAAGTCATTTGAATCATAAAAGCGTATTGTTGACTTATTTTCTCGGCAAGCTTGGTAAGCGCCGCAGAAGGTTCCACTGGAATTTAACCCCAAAGGAACAGGTGTGTAAGAGTCACAAAAGCGGGGCAGGAGGGTCACCTTAAAGCAAGAGGTGCCCAAACACTGTTCTCGCAGAACCCAACAGTTCAGCAGTGGAACTCTCTGCCTCTGACTCCTTGGAAGCTTATTAAACAGAGGCCAAATGGCCATCTTTTGGAAGGGCTTTGATTGTGCTTTTCCTGCCTGGCAGAACAGGGTTGGACTAGATGGACCTTGGGGGTCTCTTCCAAATGTAGGATTCTGTGACAGGCTGGATGGACATCTGTCCAGAAGGATTGGATGGTGTTGTTCCTGGCAGAAAGGGGTTGGACTAGATGGACCTTTGGGGTCTCTTCCAAAAGTAGGATTCTGTGACAGGCTGGATGGCCATCTGTCCAGAAGGATTGGATGGTGTTGTTCCTGGCAGAAGGGGGTTGGACTAGATGGACATTGGAGGTCTCTTCCAAAAGTAGGATTCCGTGACAGGTTGGATGGCCATCTGTAGGGAAGGATTGGATGGTGTTGTTCCTGGCACAAAGGGGTTGGACTGGATGGACATTGGAGGTCTCTTCCAAAAGTAGGATTCCGTGACAGGCTGGATGGCCATCTGTCCAGAAGGATTGGATGGTGTTGTTCCTGACAGAAAGGGGTTGGACTAGATGGACCTTTCGGGTCTCTTCCAAAAGTAGGATTCTGTGACAGGCTGGATGGCCATCTGTCCAGAAGGATTGGATGGTGTTGTTCCTGGCAGAAGGGGGTTGGACTAGATGGACATTGGAGGTCTCTTCCAAAAGTAGGATTCCGTGACAGGCTGGATGGCCATCTGTCCAGAAGGATTGGATGGTGTTGTTCCTGGCAGAAAGGTGTTGGACTAGATGGACCTTGGAGGTCTCTTCCAAAAGTAGGATTCTGTGACAGGCTGGATGGCCATCTGCCAGGAAGGATTGGGTGGTGTTGTTCCTGGCAGAAAGGGGTTGGACTGGATGGCCTTTGGTGGTCTCTTCCAATGCTAAGATTCTATGAGAAAGACCAGACATCCAACACTGCGCACAATTTCAAGGCAAGAGGATGCATAAGGAAAATATCAGCATGGACTTCAAGGAAGGAGCAAGGGGAAAGCGCATGCTTTGGAGTGCGCTTTGAAAAGGGCCAGGAAACATCAAACAAGCCATGAAAGTTCCTCCTGCAAGGCCTTTCAACGCCCTGCTTTTGCGCACACACAAACACACACACAATGTGTTTCCAATCCCGGCACACATCTGAAACAGGCAGCGTTGGAAGCGGAGAAGCCACAAAGCAGGCCAAAATCCAGTGCGGACACCAATCCGCCCCACTGATGTCTTATCACGGTTCATCACAACTTCTTGGGATTGAAGCACAATGTTCACCCAGAGTCCCCCTCCATCTTTTCCATCCATAGGTGTTGCCTTTCTTCTTCTACACAGAGCTTGTTTTTATGGACTTCTAAATTTCTGGCTACCAGTATTAAAAAACTCTAAAATTAGAACAGCACAACAACAGAGAGGAAACAATCAAGGACATCTAATCACCTCTCAACAAAAGACTGCTCCAGGCACTGCCAGGCCATCAAATGCTAATCAAGGTGATCAGCTGAGACATTCCCACCTAGCTCCAGCAGATAAGAGTCCTTTGTCCCACCCTGGTCATTCCAGATATATAAACCCATTTTCCTGCTTCCAACAGACCTCACTACCTCTGAGGATGCTTGCCGTAGATGCAGGCAAAACGTCAGGAGAGAATGCCTCTAGAACATGGCCATATCGCCCCAAAAAACCTACAATAACCCAGTGATTCTGGTCATGAAAGCCTTCGACAAAACATTATTATGATTATCATGAGTGCTTTGAGTCTCTAAAGAAGAGACTGACAAGAATTTATTATTATTATTATTATTATTATTATTATTATTATTATTCTAACACAAAAGCACCGTAAGTCACAGCAAACGAGATCTCTCTGCTGGATTTCGTATCACAAAATCCCAAGTCGAACCCTTCCCAAGCGTCTAGGACTGTGTGATGTATTTCCGAATGATGCGCGCAGATCCAAGTCGGGTGGCCTTTTGCAGTTGACAGACATCTGTGACATCCAGCCTGTCACAGAATCCTACTTTTGGAAGAGACCCCAAAGGCCATCCAGTCCAACCCCTTTGTGCCAGGAACAACACCATCCAATCCTTCCTGACAGAAGGCCATCCAGCCTGTCATAGAATCCTACTTTTGGAAGATACCCCAAAGGCCATCCAGTCCAACCCTTTTCTGCCAGGAACAACATTATCCAATCCTTCCTGGCAGATGGCCATCCAGCTTGTCACAGAATCCTACGTTTGGAAGAGACCCCCAAGGTCCATCTAGTCCAACCCTGTTCTGCCATTTTGTCGATGTTTATTGTTTCCAAATGCCAGCTGAGATCTTTTGGCACGGCACCCAGTGCGCCCATCACCACTGGGACCACCTAGGCTGGTTGATGCCAGAATCTTTGCCATTCGATTTTGAGGTCTTGATAGTAGCTGAGTTTTTCCTGTTGAATCCAGACTGACAAAGTTTTGGAACACAACGCGCCAGACATCACGATTGTGGAAAAGAAAAAAGTCTGGATGATTGATGTCACCGTACCGGGTGACAGTCGCATTGAGGACAAACAACAGGAAAAACTCAGTCGCTATCAAGACCTCAAAATCGAACGGCAAAGGCTCTGGCATAAACCATTATTATTATTATTATTATTATTATTATTATTATTATTATTATTATTACAGCAGTAGTTCATTGTTGTGAGTTGCTCTAAAGAAGAGACTCACCCATGGGAATAATAATAATAATAATAATAATAATAATAATAATAATAATAATTTCTTGTCAGTCTCTTCTTGCAGACAGACTACAAGCAGAGGCACAACACCTTTGCTCAGATGATTCATTGGAACTTGGGCCACAAACACCATTCTCTCTGCGACAAAGAAATGGTGGGATCACAAGCCGGAAAAAGTTACAGAAAAGGAACACGTCAAGCTACTCTGGGACTTCCGGATTCAGACTGACAAGAGTTTTGGAGCGCAACACTCCTGACCTCATGATTGTGTTAAAAAACAAAGTATTGTCGATGTCGCAATCCCAGATGACAGCAGGATTGCAGAGAAACAACTGGAAAAGCTGACACAATATGAGGACTTAAATATTGAACTGCACAAGACTCTGGCACAAGCCAGTCAAGGGGGTCCCAGTGGTGATCGGCACACTGGGTGCAGTGCCCGAAGACCTTGGCCTGCACTTAAACACAATCGGCGCTGACAAAATTACCACCTGCCTGCTGCAGAAGGGATCTGCACACATTATTTGCCGATACAGCACACAGTCCTAGACACTTGGGATGTGTCCAACGTGTGATCCAATACAACAGCCAGCAGAGTGTCTGCTGTGGACTCATCTTGTTGTGTTTCAAATAATAATAATAATAATAATAATTTATTTAAAGTGGTGAGATGTGTTCCACACTGGGCATGCGTACTCAGCACCAGAGTAGCATAGCGCAAGGACAGATGCCTTCACTGTGTCTGGTTGTGATCCCCAGGTTGTGCCAGTCAGCATTCGTATGATATTATTTCTAGCACACACGTTTTGCTTGATTGTCAAGCAGTGCTTCTTATAAGTCAGAGCACAGTCCAGATCAACTCCCAGGTGTTTGGGTAGGCTGCAGTGCTCCAGAGGGATTCCTTCTGAGGTCATCCTCACAGCTCAAGATGCTTGTCTGTTCTCAAGATGGGAAGCACACGTCTGTGCTTTAGATAGAGTAGGAATCAGCTAGTTTTCCCTGTAATAGGCACCTAGGGCTTAGGAGGGCTTCTGTCTCACCATTTCAAAGCTCCCTGCTTGGGCAGTGATGGCATGATCGTCAGCATAGATGAAACTCTCTGTCCTTTCTGGCAGTGGCTGGTCATTTGTGTAGATGTTGAACTTTGATGGAGCGGGCATCAATGGAGCAAGCAAGGCCATTCTTCTGCTTCTCTGAACTTGGAACTCAACAAAAAAGCTCCTGTTTTGTAGCAGATTTCCTATGAAGCACGGTCCCTTGAGGCAGGCCTTTAATGAGACATGCTGCATTAGCACATAATGTCTACGCCCAACACTGCTGCAGAAATTAGACTGTTTAGCTATTGTACCACCTGACATTTGCCAGGAAGTAGCAGCCAGTCATGAAAGGGCCAAGGCAGTGACATCTCCAGCCCACTCTCTGTTCGGGTATCAGGCAGCATACCAACACCTTAAATCAAGAAACAGCTTCTTAAGATCTACAGAGATACTTGCAGAAACACCTCAGCAAGCAAGAGTCCAAAAGTGGCAGGCAAAACAAGATAAGACTGGATGAGAAACTCCCTCCTGGGCACACAGAAGACTGAGCGACTTGGAAGGCACTAAACAGGCTGTGCTCTGGCAGCACAAGTCCTGAGCCAAGAAAAGGGGCCACCAAGTGGAGTCCATGACATGTGAGTGTGAAGAAGAGCAAACCACTGACCACCAACTACAATGGGGATCTGCAAGTGGCCAGCTTCTGGCCCAAGGACATTGATTTATACCTTGCCTTTCTCCCCGTGGGGACTCAAGACAGCCAACAATATCCTTATTTAATACATTTCAACTGTGTTCTCAACTCGCTTCTGACGTGATAAACAAATAGCCATATGCACAATGGAGAGCCTTCTCACAGCAACACCAGAGACACTCCAAGTGGCCAGCCTCTGGTCAAAGGACATTTAGCATCATGCCAAATGTTGGAAATACATTACAACTTTATTCTCAATTTGCTTCTGACACGATCAATAAATAGCAAGTCATGTTGCTCAACCATGGTAGTGGTTCGAGTTCATCTCATTTCTCCTTAACAGACCAAAATGGAAAAAGTGTGACGGCATTGACAACTATAGTTGCAACCTAAAAACAAAAACAAAGATCTTTTTGGGTTGTTGTAGGTTTTTCCGGGCTATATGGCCATGCTCCAGAGGCATTCTCTCCTGACGTTTCGCCTGCATCTATGGGAGTAGTCCTTATTGTTGTTGTTGTTATATTTATGCATCAAACCTGAACAGTATGACAAATCAACAATTAAGGAGCTGAAACCACAGCTAAAACTCCTTGATGTGATCATCCACTCGAGATCAGACCCAAAGAGGACAGAGTCACTAAGCAACCAGAGAAGAGATGATGGAGGATATATATATATATATATACATACACACACACACACAAAGTCAACATTAGGAAAAGCCAACGTTGCTCTCAATTTACCCAGGGAAAGCATTATTATTTTAAAACAGGGAAGCCGGAGCAATATTGACTGCAAAAACCTCGTCAAAGATACGGATCTAACTCTCGAACGAATCCAAGCCGTGGTGTGTGTTGTGTGGTTGTTTGTGCCTTTTAGAGGACGGGGAGGAGGGCATTTAGCCGGACGAACGGCCCCTTGAGTGCGCAGCCGCCTTTCATCTCCCCGGCACTTGATGGACCCCGAGTGGCATTAAGCCCGCGTCCTTATCGGGCAGAAATTACGAAAAATGGGCTTCTTATCATCTTCTGCCATCAGAGTTCATCAAGAGGAGGTCACAAGGAGGATGCGCCTGAAAGCATCGTTTATCAATCCATATATATATATATATATATATATATATATATATATATATATCCACATCTCTCTCTCTCTCTCTCTCTCTCTATATATATATATACATTGATAAATTATGCTTTCAAATGAATCCTTCTTGTGACCCTCTCTATATGAACTCTGATGACAGATTTATATATATATATATATATATAATTCTATACATACATATATATATCTCCACATCTTTCTCTCTCTATGTATATATATATATATAAATTGATAAATTATGCTTTCAAATGAATCCTTCTTGTGACCCTCTCTATATGAACTCTGATGACAGATTTATATATATATATATATATAATTCTATACATACATATATATATCTCCACATCTTTCTCTCTCTATGTATATATATATATATAAATTGATAAATTATGCTTTCAAATGAATCCTTCTTGTGACCCTCTCTATATGAACTCTGATGACAGATTTATATATATATATATATATATACATACATACATAATATAATTCTATACATACATATATATCTCCACATCTCTCTCTCTCTCTCTCTCTCTATATATATATATATATATATATATAGACATTGATAAATTATGCTTTCAAATGAATCCTTCTTGTGACCCTCTCTATATGAACTCTGATGACATATATATATATATATATATATATATATACATAATATAATTCTATACATACATACATATATATATATCTCCACATCTCTCTCTCTCTCTCTCTGTCTATATATATATACACATTGATAAACCATGCTTTCAAATGAATCCTTCTTGTGACCCTCTCTATATGAACTCTGATGACAGATTTATATATATATATATACATATATATATACACATACATACATAATATAATTCTATACATACATATATATCTCCACATCTCTCTCTCTCTCTCTCTCTCTATATATATATATATATATACATTGATAAATTATGCTTTCAAATGAATCCTTCTTGTGACCCTCTCTATATGAACTCTGATGACAGATTTTTATATATATATATATATATATATATATATATATATATATCTAATTCTATACATACATATATATATCTCCACATCTTCCTCTCTCTATGTATATATATATATATATACATTGATAAATTATGCTTTCAAATGAATCCTTCTTGTGACCCTCTCTATATAAACTCTGATGACAGATTTATATATATATATATATATATATATATATATACATAATATAATTCTATACATACATATATATCTCCACATCTCTCTCTCTCTCTCTCTCTCTATATATATATATATATACATTGATAAATTATGCTTTCAAATGAATCCTCCTTCTGACCTTCTCTTGACGAATTCTGATGACAGATTTATATATATATATATAATTCTATACATAATATAATTCTATACATACATATATATATCTCCACATCTCTCTCTCTCTCTCTATATATATATATATACATTGATAAACTATGCTTTCAAATGAATCCTTCTTGTGACCCTCTCTATATGAACTCTGATGACAGATTTTATATATATATATATATAATTCTATACATAATATAATTCTATACATACATATATATATCTCCACATCTTTCTCTCTCTATGTATATATATATATATACATTGATAAATTATGCTTTCAAATGAATCCTTCTTGTGACCCTCTCTATATGAACTCTGATGACAGATTTATATATATATATATATATATATATATATATATATATAATTCTATACATACATATATATATCTCCACATCTTTCTCTCTCTATGTATATATATATATATACATTGATAAATTATGCTTTCAAATGAATCCTTCTTGTGACCCTCTCTATATAAACTCTGATGACAGATTTATATATATATATATATATATATACATAATATAATTCTATACATACATATATATCTCCACATCTCTCTCTCTCTCTCTATATATATATATATATATATATATATATACATTGATAAATTATGCTTTCAAATGAATCCTCCTTCTGACCTTCTCTTGACGAATTCTGATGACAGATTTATATATATATATATAATTCTATACATAATATAATTCTATACATACATATATATATCTCCACATCTCTCTCTCTCTCTCTATATATATATATATACATTGATAAACTATGCTTTCAAATGAATCCTTCTTGTGACCCTCTCTATATGAACTCTGATGACAGATTTTATATATATATATATATAATTCTATACATAATATAATTCTATACATACATATATATATCTCCACATCTTTCTCTCTCTATGTATATATATATATATACATTGATAAATTATGCTTTCAAATGAATCCTTCTTGTGACCCTCTCTATATGAACTCTGATGACAGATTTATATATATATATATATATATATATATATATATATATATAATTCTATACATACATATATATATCTCCACATCTTTCTCTCTCTATGTATATATATATATATACATTGATAAATTATGCTTTCAAATGAATCCTTCTTGTGACCCTCTCTATATAAACTCTGATGACAGATTTATATATATATATATATATATATACATAATATAATTCTATACATACATATATATCTCCACATCTCTCTCTCTCTCTCTCTATATATATATATATATATATATATATACATTGATAAATTATGCTTTCAAATGAATCCTCCTTCTGACCTTCTCTTGACGAATTCTGATGACAGATTTATATATATATATATATAATTCTATACATAATATAATTCTATACATACATATATATATCTCCACATCTCTCTCTCTCTCTCTATATATATATATACATTGATAAACTATGCTTTCAAATGAATCCTTCTTGTGACCCTCTCTATATTATTTATTTATTTATTTATTTATTTATTACTTGCACTTATTAACCGCCGCTCTCAGCCCTAGGGCGACTCGTGGCGGTGTACAAAACATAGAAAAAACAACAATTTACAATGAGTCAAGACCACAACACAACATCTTACTAATACAGACATCTAATTAAACTAAAAATCCGCTTCGTCTTATTTTGGGGTCATAATCAATCTCATAGTCATAGTCCATTCCGGTCGTCTTTCCGATAACATAGCACTCAATTGAAGGCCTTTTCGAAGAGCCATGTTTTCAGGCCCTTGCGGAAGGCCATAAGGGAGGGCGCCTGTCTAATTTCAGCAGGGATGGAGTTCCACAGCCAGGGGGCCACCACCGAGAAGGCCCGCTCTCTTGTCCCCGCCAGACGTGCCTGTGAGGCAGGCGGGATCGAGAGAAGGGCCTCCCCAGATGATCTCAAGGTCCTCGTGGGCTCGTAGGCCGAGATGCGGTCCGCAAGGTATTTTGGGCCGGAACCGTTTAGGGCTTTGTAGGATAGCACCAGCACCTTAAATTGGGCCCGGTAGCAAATCGGCAGCCAGTGGAGCTGGGACAGCAAGGGCGTTGTATGCTCCCTGCGTCCTGCTCCAGTTAACAACATGGTTGCCGCACGCTGGACTAGCTGGAGCTTCCGGGCCGTCTTCAAGGGCAGCCCCACGTAGAGAGCGTTGCAGTAGTCGATGACAGATTTTTATATATATATATATATATATATATATATATATATATATATATAATTCTATACATACATATATATATCTCCACATCTCTCTCTCTCTATGTATATATATATATACATTGATAAATTATGCTTTCAAATGAATCCTTCTTGTGACCCTCTCTATATGAACTCTGATGACAGATATATATATATATATGTGTGTGTGTGTGTGTGTGTGTGTGTGTGTGTATGTATAGAATTATATTATTATTATGGCGGGTTACTACTGCAAGTTGCTTTGACTCTCAAAAGAGAGACTCAAAGCGATATATTGCTTTCATGGTCGGAATCACTGGCTTGCTGTGAGTTTTTCGGGCTGTGTGGCCCTGTTCCAGCAGCATTCCCTCCTGACATTTCACCTGCATCTGTGGCTTAAGGCATCTTCGGAGGTTCTGATACTATTGAGGCAAACAGGGCGTAGATATCCCTGTGGAATCATGCCCAGGGTCGGAGAAAGAACTCTTTGTCTGTTTAAAGCAAGTGCCACCTTTCTTTCCCAGTGACACCACAGAGGACCACACAGATTGGGTGTTGCCAGGTGGAGTCACCACCCAGTGACTCCACCTGGAAACACCCAATCTGGTGACACCACAGAGGGCCACTCCACCCAGCAATAGCCAATCCGGTGACACCCCAGGGGGCCACTCCACCCAGCAACAGGCAATGCAGTGACCGCGCAGAGGGCCACTCCAACTAGCAAGTCAACATAGTGACATCATAGAGGGTCACTCCATCTAGCAAACAACCAATCCAGTGACATCACAGAGGGCAACTACACCTCCAGTGACATCACAGAGGGGCAGTCCACCCAGCAACAGCCTATTATGCAGTGACATCACAGAGGGCCACATCACCTAGCAAACAGACAATCCAGTGACATCACAGAGGGACACTCCACCCAGCAACAGTCAACCTAGTGACATGATAGGGAGCCACTCCACCTAGCAAACAGACAATCCAGTGACATCACAGAGGGCCACTACACCTCTAGTAACATCACAGAGGGCCACTCCACCTTTAGTGACATCGCAGAGGACCATTCCACCCAGCAACAGCCCATGTGGTGAACCCATAGGGGACCCCTCCACCTGGCAACAGCCAATATGGTAACACCACGGGGGGCCACCTCACCTAGCAACAGCCAACCTTGTAGCACCACAGGGGACCACTTCACCTGGCAACAGCCAGTGCAGTGACATCATAGAGGACCACTACACCTGGCAAACATCCGATCCAATGACACCACAAGGGGTGGTGTCATTGATGGTGACAATGATGGTGACACCACAGGGGGCTACTTCACCTAGTAATGGCTTTTGTGGTACTGGCAGACAGACGGATGCGCACACTTTGACTTTGAGAGATAGATATGGATGCGTGTGTATTTTTTCCACCCATCCCTCCATTCCCCCGTGGAGCGCAGAGTGGCAGGCCCAATCCTCCCCAAGAACGCCATCTGGCAGAAGTTAGGCTGAGACTGAATGAGCCTGGCCCCCTCTTTCCCTGGCACAGGATCCCTTGGACATGTAGGGTTTGGCATAATTTGGTGGCCCAAACGTGCGTGGCTTGCTCGGGGACACCTAAAGTGAACCCCACCCACTCTCCTTCTCTGTGACCCATCCACTCCCACTCGTGTCCTGGGAGAGACTCCTTGCCCGGCAACTCACAGTGCTCAGCTTACTGCAGCAGATGAGGATGCGCCGTTCGTACAGCATACTGGCATAGAGGTGCAGCATGTTGTTCACATCCACAGCCACAAAATACTCCGTCAGGTTTCTCTAGGAAGGAAGGAAGGAGGAAAAAAAGACAACACGTTAGCAAGCTGCTCCGGTTTGGTTTTGGAGTTTGGTAATGAGTGCTAAGTGCCCCTCTCCCCTTTGCAACTGACCTCACAACCTCTGAGGATGCCTGCCCTAGATGCAGGCAAAACGTCAGGAGAGAATGCTCCTGGAACATGGACACCCAGCCTTATCATCAACCATACTGTTGACAATAAGGCGGCGCAAGCGCAGGTGCCACGACAGCAGAATGGGATGTGCAACTGGGAATCAGATAATTATTTGGACGACCCATGGGGACCTAGCAGGTCTTCCCTGAAACCTCTCACGAGTGGCTTCAGTGGAAGTTGGTGATCAATGGAGATATGCAGGCATGCGCACATCCTACAATGCTCTCTTATCGCCATGCTTCCAGGCAGAGGAGACAGAGGAGTGCCCTTTCCTAACACCAGGAAGGAACCCTTCGTGACAGAGAACATGGCCCAACTCCAGAAAAAACAATGGCGATGGCTCTTTCTCTCCTTCCTTCATTTCCCACGTACATGTTCCTCTTTCCTTCCTTCCTTCCTTCCTTCCTTCCTTCCTTCTTTCTTTTTGTTTCTTTCTCTACCTCCCTCCCTCCTTCCTTCTTTCTCTTCCCTACTTCCTTCCTTCCTTCTTTCTTTTTATTTCTTTCTCTACTTCCCTCCCTCCTTCCTTCCTTCTTTCTCTTCCCTACTTCCTTCTTTTCTTCCTTCCTTCCTTCCCTTGCTTTCTCTCATACACCTTCGCCCCTCTTGTCTCATTCTTCTTTTTCTTCCTTCCTTTCTCTTCCCTTTTTTCTCTCTCTTCCCACCCCTCCTTTCCTGCACCTCCTCTTTCTTTTCTCTTCCTTTCCTCCCTTGATACCCTTTCCCCTTCCCCATTCCCTTTTCTCCTTCCTTCCTTCCTTCCTTCCTTCCTTCCTTCCTCTTCCCTTCCTCTTTCTTCCCCTGTCCTTTCCTTCGCCCCTTCTTCCCTTTCCTTTCCTTACCTTTCCTCCCTTCATACTTTCCCCCCTTCCTTCTTTCCTATCTCTCCTCCCTCCCTCCTTCCTCTCACTTCTTTTCCTTCCTTCCTTCTCCTCTTTCTACCTTCCCCTTCTTTCCTCCATTTCTCTTCCCTTCTTTTTCTCTCTTTCCACCCTCCTTTCCTTCATCTTTCATCCCTACTTTCTTCCCTCTCTCTTCCTTTCCTTTCCTCCCTTCATACCTCTTCCCCTTCCCCCTTCTTTCCTATTTCTCCCTCCTT
The DNA here is from genome assembly GCF_037176765.1 of Anolis sagrei. NCBI lineage: Eukaryota > Metazoa > Chordata > Lepidosauria > Squamata > Anolidae > Anolis > Anolis sagrei. Next base: position 1,026,290 of record NC_090031.1, on the reverse strand, counting down.
CCTTTCCCTTCTTTTCTTTCCTTCCTTCCTTTCTTCTTTCTACCTTTCCCTTTCTATCTCCCCTTTTTTCCTTACTCCTTCCTTTCCCTTCTTATCCTTCCTTCCTTTCTCTTCCCTTCTTTCTTTCCTTCTTCCCTCTTTCTCTCCCTCCTTCTCTCCCTCCTTCCTTCTCTACTCTTCTTTTTTTCTTCCTTCTCTCCTTACCTTCTTCTCTCCCTCCTTCTCCCCTTCCTTCCTTCCTTCCTTCCTTCCTCCTGTGTATGTGTTTTGTGTGTATATATCTATAGATGTATGTATATGTCTGTGTATGTATATATATGTGTTGTAATGTAATTTTTGTTTTTTGGTTTTTAAGTCCCTTCTGCTGTGTTTTTCGGTGTTTTTATGAGTGATGGTCACTCGTTGGCCTGAGAGGTGTCTTCTGTCCAAATGTGGTGTCCATTCCCCCAGTGGTTTTTGAGTTATGTTAATCCCACAAACGAACATTACATTTTTATGTATATACTAGCCGTCCCCTGCCACGCGTTCTCTCCTTCCTTCCCTCTTTCACTTTTTGGTTTCCTTCTCTCCTTCCTTCTCTACCTTTCTTTCCTTTTCTCCTTCCATCCTTCTTTCCTTCTTTTTCTCCCTCCTTCTCCCCTTTCTTCCTTCTCTATCCTTCTTTCTTTCCTTCTTTCTCTCCTTCCCTCCTTCTTTCCCTCTTTCTCTCCCTTCTTCTCTCTTTCCTTCCTTCTCTACCCTTCTTTCTTTCCTTCTTTCTCTCCTTCCAACCTTCTCTCCCTCTTTCTCTCCCTCCTTCTCTCCTTCCTTCCTTCCTTCTCTACCTTTCTTTCTTTCCTTCTTTCTCTCCTTCCTTCCTTCTCTAGCTTTCTTTCTCTCCTTCTTTCTCTCCTTCCCTCCTTCTTTCCCTCTTTCTCTCCCTCCTTCTCTCTTTCCTTCCTTCTCTACCCTTCTTGCTTTCCTTCTTTCTCTTTTTCCAGCCTTCTTTGTCTCCTTCTCTCCCTCCTTTTCTCCTTCCTTCCTTCCTTCCTTCCTTCCTTCTCTACCTTTCTTTCCTTCTTTCTCTCCTTCCCTCCTTCTTTCCCTCTTTCTCTCCCTCCTTCTCTCCTTCCTTCCTTCTCTACCCTTCTTGCTTTCCTTCTTTCTCTTTTTCCAGCCTTCTTTGCCTCCTTCTCTCCCTCCATCTCTCTTTCGTTCCTTCCTTCCCCCTTTCTGTGTATATGTTTTGTGTGTGTGTATGCATAGATGTGTGCATATGTGTGTGTTTGTGTATATATATGTGGTTTTGCGCATGCATTGTAATGTTGTTGTTTTTTTTTTTTTTGGCTTTTAAGTCCCTTCTGGTGTGTTTTTCAGTGTTTTTATGAGTGATGGTCACTGGTTGGCCTGAGAGGTGTCTTGTGTCCAAATTGGGTGTCCATTCATCCAGTGGCTTTTGAGTTATGTTAATCCCACAAACGAAAATTATATTTTTATTTATATAGATACTAGCCGTCCCCTGCCATGCGTTGCTGTTGTGCACATGGGAGTTCTGTGTAGGAGGCTTGGCCCAATTCTATCATTGGTGGGGTTCAGAATGATCTGTGATTGTAGGTGAACTATAAATCCCAGCAACTACAACTCCCAAATGTCAAGATTCTATTTTCCCCAAACTCCACCAGTGTTCACATTTGGGCATATTGAGTCTTTGTGTAGAGTTTGGTCCAGATCCATCATTGTTTGAGTCCATAGTGCTCTCTGGATATAGGTGAACTACAACTCCAAAACTCAAGTTCAACGCACACCAAATCCTTCTAGTGTTTTCTGTTAGTCATGGGAGTCCCGTGTGCCAAGTTTGGTCCAATTCTATTGTTGGTGAGGTTCAGAGTGCTCTTTGATTGTAGGTGAACTATAAATCCCAGCAAATACAACTCCCAAATGACAAAATCTTTTTTTTTTTTTAGTGAAGGACATACATTGGGTTGTGAGGTGTCTTGTGTCCAAATTGGGTGTCAATTCCCCCAGTGGTTTTTGAGTTCTATTAATCCCACAAACGAACATTACATTTTTATTTATATATATAGATACATAGATAGATAGATAGATAGATAGATAGATAGATAGATAGATAGATATAGATATCTAGGGATGTTGGTAAAGAGCAATCCCAAGTAAGCGTGTGCATGAAAGCACACTGAGACTCGTGCATAACACAACCAGGGCCACGAGTGTTTAGAAAACGCAGTAAACAAAACCAACATGTGCAAATATGCGCATGTGCCGCACCACCACCGCTTGCCACATACGCACACACACATATCCAAACCCCGGCCCTCGAAAAAAGATGGCAAAAGGGCCAACCGGATTGAGCATGTCGCAGAAGCGGAGGGAGCCCATTAGCACTTTTGACAGATCCAAAGATAACTCCCTAATTCTTGGCTGGAGAAGTTTGCCAAGATGTTTCCCACTGTGCAGAAATATGTTCCACAGCTTGCCGTCCAAATACAAAGGGAGCGCTACAGACCCAAAAATTAAGCTCGGCTGCGTTTCCTGGTTTGGGGGGAAAATCAAGCACAACAATAAACACACACTGAGGGGCCGAGGCTGGGTCGGGGTCGGGATGCCGTGCTGGCTGGCCGTATCAGGTGAGAAAGGTGTGAGCGCATCCAGGTAACGAAAAAGAAGGGTTGGGGGAAAGAAGGGAAAGAACAGATTTGATCAGACCCCTGCAACTGGCATGCATTAATCCCACACACACACACACACACACACACACACACGTTGTGCTTATCCCATCTGTGCTGATTAGCAAGAAGCTTGTGTCTAAACAGAAGAGTCGGCGAGCAGGAAGCGGAAGCCATTCGGGTCTTGGAGAAAGGAAACCAAACACAGCTCCATCAACCCCGATTCACCCGGGAATTGGTTACGGAGGAAGGACACCGCATTGAGGAAAATACTCTGGGATGATCATGGGAAGTATGGAGAGCACTTGGGTGAATGACCGTGAAGGTCAAGGGGATGTGGTCATGGCTGAGTCACAACCACGTGAGGGTTGTTGCAAAGGCGTTGCATCAGCCACGGTCCCTTACTCACAGAATCCTAGAATCCTAGAGTTGGAAGAGACCTCTTGGGCCATCCAGTCCAACCCCATTCTGCCAAGAAGCAGGAACATTGCATTCAATCAATCAATCAATCAATGATTTATTACGGTCTTTAAGGGTCTATTTCACCCAAAGCACCCCCAACAGATGGCCATCCAGCCCCTGTTTCAAAGCCTCCAAAGAAGGAGCCTTCACCACACTCTCACCACAGCTGTTTAGCAGAGAGTTCCACTGCTAAACAGCTCTCATAGTCATAGAATCATAGAATCCTAGAGGTAGAAGAGACCTCATGGTCCATCCACTCCAACCCCATTCTGCCAAAACTGCATTCAAAGCACCCACAACAGATGGCCACCCAGCCTCTGTTTCAAAGACTCCAAAGAAGGAGCCTTCACCACACTCTACGGCAGAGAGTTCCACTGCTGAACAGCTCTCATAGTCATAGAATCATACAATCCTCGAGTTGAAAGAGACCTCATGGGCCATCCAGTCCAACCTCATTCTGCCAAAATTGCATTCAAAGCACCCCCGACAGATGGACATCCAGCCTCTGCTTAAAAGCTTCCAAAGAAGGAGCCTCCACCACACTCTGGGGCAGAGAGTTCCACTGCTGAATGGCTCTCACAGTCAGGAAGTTCTTCCTCATGTTCAGATGGAATCTCCTCTCTTGTAGTTTGAAGCCATTGTTCCATTGCGTCCTAGTCTCCAGGAAAGCAGAAAACTAGGACGCGGAACAATGGCTTCAAACTACAAGAGAGGAGATTCCATCTGAACACGAGGAAGAACTTCATAGAATCCTAGAATCCTAGAGTTGGGAGAGACCTCATGGTCCATCCAGTTCAACCCCATTCTACTAAAATTGCACTCAAAGCACCCCCCAACAGATGGCCACCCAACCTCTGTTTAAAAGCCTCCAAAGAAGGAGCCTCCACCACACTCCAGGACAGAGAGTTCCACTACTGAACAGCTCTCATAGTCAGAATCATAGAATCCTAGAGTTGGAAGAGACCTCATGGGCCATCCAGTCCAACCCCGTTCTGCCAAAATTGCACTCAAAGCACCCCCAACAGATGGTCATCCAGTCTCTGTTTCAAAGCCTTCAAAGAAGGAGCCTCCACCACACTCCGGGGCAGAGAGTTCCACTGCTCAATAGCTCTCACAGTCATAGAATCCTAGAGTTGGAAGAGACCTCATGGGCATCCAGTCCAACCCCATTCTGCCAAAATTGCATTCAAAGCACGCACAACAGATGGCCATCCAGCCTCTGTTTCAAAGCCTCCAAAGAAGGAGCCTCCACCACACTCAGGGGCAGAGAGTTCCACTGCTGAACAGCTCTCACAGTCAGAATCCTAGAATCCTAGAGTTGGGAGAGAACTCTTGGGCCATCCAGTCCAACCCCATTGTGCAAAAATTGCATTCAAAATGACACAACTGCCACTGCTGGCTGTTCTAACAACAGTGTGAACAGTGCTGTCCACTTCCCAAGAGGCTTAAACGTGGACGGGCAGAGAAGGCGAAAGCAAGGGGCTGTGAAAGCGACGAAGGCGCCGGAGGAAGGATAAAGCAGATCCGGAGTGCAACTCCTGCATTTGTTTTGCATTTGCCTCTCCCTGCTCCAAGATCCACACATGCAAAGCCGTATAAAAGTTTAAAGGGTCTGGATGGCAGGCAAGCATGGTCCGGTTACTCTTCCCTGGGGGGGGGGGGGGGGGCCTTCAGCCTCCCTCCCACACATCCCCAACAAAGGCATCTCCCCGGATCACACCCACTTCACAGCCCTGAGCAGCGCGGCTTTAAACCTCTTTTCCAAGTGTTTCTGGCCCACAGCCTCCCGGTTTTATGGCCGCCTTTGATTCACGAGCATCCCGAATGTCTACTGATTGAATGTTATGGGAAGTTGACTCATACGCAGAGAGTTCTGCCAACAGACATCCACAGGCAGAGAAGACACTGGTGAAGGGAAAAAGGGGAAAAGGGAGCTGTGTTTCATAAACTCTGCAGCATTGAGCACAACCATCTGAAAGGACCAAAGGAACAGCTCTGGGCCTGCCATCGTTCCTTTCCTGGGCATCTCGGTTTAACCCACCTGTAGCCAAACACACTCTCTCCACGGAAAGGAAGTCATTGCCTTGCAAGAGGTGATTTCTGAGAGGTCCGTTGCGTCGTTTGGATACGTTTATATTGGTATATTTTAAGCTGTATTGGACCTATCCAGCTTGCCCTTTGAATAAAAATATTTATTTATGTGTCTGTTTGTTTATTGACTGTATATACTCGAGTATAAGCCTGGTTTTTCAGCTCCTTTTTTAGGCTAGAAAATCTCCCCTCGGCTTATACTCAACTCAAAGGTTATTTACTATTTTACTCTGTGATTAGTATTGATTTTATTGCATTTATTACTTTACTCTATTTATTATTGTTATTATTACATTTATTATTTTACTTTTTTTGTTATTGTTATTATTACATTTATTATTTTACTCTTTTTGTTATTGTTATTATTACATTTATTATTTTACTCTGTTATTACTGTTATTATATTTCCATTATTTTACTCTATTTTTTATTTTTATTATTACATTTATTATTTTACTCTTTTATTATTATTATTGCATGTATTATTTTACTCTATTTATTATTGTTATTATTACATTTATTATTTTACTCTGTTTGTTATTGTTATTAATACATTTATTATTTTACTCTGTTATTACTGTTATTATATTTCCATTATTTTACTCTATTTTTTATTTTTATTATTACATTTATTATTTTACTCTTTTATTATTGTTATTACATGTATTATTTTACTCTATTTATTATTGTTATTATTACATTTATTATTTTACTCTATTTATTATTATTACTACATTTATTATTTTACTCTGTTTGTTATTGTTATTAATACATGTATTATTTTATTCTATTTATTACTATTATTATTACATTTATTATTTTACTCTATTTGTTGTTGTTCTTATTACATTTATTATTTTACTCTATTTATTATTGTTATTATTACATTTATTATTTTATTCTGTTTATTATTGTTCTTATTAAATTTATTATTTTACTCTATTTATTATTGTTATTACTACATGTATTTTTACTCTATTTATTATTACATGTATTATTTTACTCTATTTATTATTATTATTATTATTATTACATGTATTATTTTACTCTGCTTATTATTGTTCTTATTAAATTTATTATTTTACTCTATTTATTATTGTTATTATTACATTTATTATTTTACTCTTTATTATTGTTCTTATTACATGTATTATTTTATTCTATTTATTATTATTATTATTACATGTATTATTTTACTGTTTATTATTGTTCTTATTAAATTATTATTTTACTCTATTTATTATTGTTATTATTACATGTATTATTTTACTCTATTTATTATTATTATTACATTTATTATTTTACTCTATTTATTACTATTATTATTACATTTATTATTTTATTCTATTTATTATTTTACTCTATTTGTTATTGTTCTTATTACATTTATTATTTTGTTCTATTTATTACTATTATTATTACATTTATTATTTTACTATTTATTATTGTTATTGCATTTATTATTTTACTCCCTTTACTATTATTGGAAGGATGTGTAAGCACATTCACATTACATTAAAATAATGGTTTAATCAGAGTTAGGCAGCTTTATCTTAAATTACAATTTTATGTAAATATTTTTGAATGTTTACTCTACTAACGCCTCAATTAATGTAATTGTATTGGTATCTTGTCACCTTGTCTTGTATCTTGCCCCCTTCCCTCTCTCCTGAGGAATCTGTACAAGGACCAAGTAGCAACAGTAAGAACTGACCACGGAACAACAGACTGGTTCAAGATTGGGAAAGGCGTCCGGCAAGGCTGCATCCTCTCACCCAACCTTTTTAACTTGTATGCAGAACACATCATGCGATGTGCGGGGCTGGATGAATGCAAAGCTGGGGTGAAAATGGCTGGAAGAAACATTAACAACCTCAGATATGCAGATGACACCACTCTGATGGCCGAAAGCGAGGAGGAGCTGAGGAGCCTTCTCATCAAGGTGAAAGAAGAAAGCGCAAAAGCTGGGTTGCAGCTAAACGTCAAAAAAACCAAGATTATGGCAACAAGAATGATTGACAACTGGGAAATAGAGGGAGAAACCGTGGAGGCCGTGACAGGGTTTGTATTTCTAGGCGCAAAGATGAATGCAGACGCAGACTGTGGCCAGGAAATCAGGAGACGCTTCCTTCTCGGGAGGAGAGCAATGTCCAGTCTCGATAAAATAGTCAAGAGTAGAGACATCAGACTGGCAACCAAGATCCATTGCCTAGTCCAAGCCATGGTCTTCCCTGTAGTCACCTACGGATGTGAGAGCTGGACCTTAGGGAAGGCTGAGCGAAGGGAGAGAGATGCTTTTGAGCTGTGGTGTTGGAGGAAAGTGCTGAGAATGCCTTGGACTGCGAGAAGATCCAACCAGTCCATCCTCCAGGAAAGAAAGCCCGGCTGCTCACTGGAGGGAAGGAGATGAGAGGCAAAGATGAAGTCCTTTGAATGCCACATCATGAGGAGGGAGCAAAGCCTAGAGAAGGGAATGATGCTGGGGAAAGTGGAAGGCAAAAGGAAGAGGGGCCGACCAAGGGCAAGATGGATGGATGGCATCCTTGAAGGGACTGGACTGACCTTGAAGGAGACCCTGGGGGTGGTAACGGCCGACAGGGAGCTCTGGCGTGGGCTGGTCCAGGAGGTCACGAAGAGTCGGAGACGACTGAACGAATGAACAACAACAACATTGGTATCTATTTCTGTTCTGAAACGTACCAGTAGCGGCTGCATTTCTCCCCCTTGGATTATGTTCAAGTCAATACATTTACCCAGTTTCTTGTGGTAAAATTAGGCGCCTCGGCTTATATTTGGGTCGGCTTATATTCAAGTATATACGGCATACTTGTACTAAGAAGCTGGCCACTTGGAGCGCCTCTGGTGTGGCTGTGAGAAGGTTTCCCATTGTGCACATGGCAGGGCTCAGGTTGCATTGCAATAGGTGGTCTCTGGTTTGCTCTTCTCCGCACTTGCAGACCACCAACTACAATGCGGCCCGAGCCCTGCCACACGCACAATGGAGGACCTTCTCACAGCCACACCAGAGGCACTCCAAGTGGCCAGCTTCTGGCCAAAGGACATTGAATAGAATGCCCAGTTTGCAAACTTTGTGGGGTTCTGACTCCCTCTTTCTCTTCAATACGTGCTTCCTGAAACCCCTTGTGGCGCGTTTCCACCCACCTGAGAAACAACACAGGACTTACTCACATTTTCAGGTATGCTGGGAAGTTCTCTGATGTCAGGCACAGTAAAATAAGAGTGCTAAGGAGGAAAACGGGGGAGAAAAAACATATATGTGTTACGACTCTTCTTAAAATACCACCATACATTTTTGCATTTGTTTGAAACTAGCTTGGGTCCCCGACGTTGCCCGGGCATAAAGGTTGTGGGTGAACTACAGCTCACATCACGCCAAGTGAACCCCGTGAAACTCCCATCAATACTTAAAGTGTGTGCTTTAACGTGGATAAAAGATTGGACAAAATTGGAAGATGAAAAATTATTAAACCTGGAAGGAATAGACCTGAGAGCCGGATGGCACCAATGTCAGGATTATTTAGTTATGTATGTGTGTTTTTCAATGTGCTTCTATATAATTCAAGATGGATTCTATTCTGCTCTATTGTATATCAGAAATACTGTGCTGAGGCTGTGAAACTGTAACCTTGACAGAAATGAGATAACGCGTTCTCTGGCTGGGAAGAAGAGGGAGGATCTGGTCTCAGTCAGAAGTCAGATAAGCAAGTGTTCAGAGACTGTTGTTTTTGCCTAGGAGTTCCTGTCTGTAGCTTGCTGTGAATAGACGTGTGTAGATGTACTTGGTAAAACTTAGTTTTCTATTGTAACTAAAACACAGTGTCTGCTGATCTAGCAACCCTTCTGCTGGCAAGCGTCAATACTCTGACAACCAATACCTATGGTATGAGGGAGTGAAAAAGGAAAAAAAAATGGAAACCATTTCATTAGGCCGGCAATATACAAAATTTGGGGGAAATATAAAAAGAAAATATGTGAAAAAACTCCACAATGGATATCCCCGCTGGAAGCATTGCAAAGAAGAGAATTAGGCTGGAATGACTGGCCAAAATACAAAGAATTATTTAAAAAAGAAAATGGAAATATAAATATAAATATAAAGTATAAATATGTGAGAGGAAGCCACAGGGAGGAGGAGGGAGCAAGCTTGTTTTCTGCTTCCCTGGAGACTAGGACGCAAGGGAACCATGGCTTCAAACTACAAGAGAGGAGATTCCATCTGAACATTAGGAAGAACTTCCTGACTGTGAGAGCCGTTCAGCAGTGGAACTCTCTGCCCCGGAGTGTGGTGGAGGCTCCTTCTTTGGAAGCTTTGAAACAGGGGCTGGATGGCCATCTGTCAGGGGTGATTTGAATGCAATATTCCTGCTTCTTGGCAGAAAGGGGTTGGACTGGATGATGGCCCAGAAGGTCTCTTCCAACTCTTTGATTCTATGATTCTATAATTCTATAACTCTAAAATCGCAACAAGAAATGGAGGAAACAAATGAGAAAATTTCATGGTTCCAATATAGACAGATACGAGATTGCTTCAAAAAGGACGAAAAGTTAGGCTTCTCTCCTTCTTTCCCTTCCTTTGCTCCCTCCTTCCTTTCTTCCCTTTTTCTTTCTTTCTTTCTATCCTTCGTTCCTTTTCTACCTCATTCCTTCCTTCCTCCTTTTATCTTTTCCTTCCTTTTTCTCTCCTTCCTTCCTTCTCTGCCTCTTTCCTTCCATGCTTCCTTCCCTCTTTCCTTCTTTCTTGACCCACCCTCCCTCCCTCCCTCCTTCCCTCCCTCCCTCCCTCCCTCCCTCCCTCCCTCCTTTCTTTCTTTCTTTCTTTCTTTCTTTCTTTCTTTCTTTCTTTCTTTCTTTCTCCCCTTCCTTCCTTCCCTCTTCCTTCCCTCTTTTCTGTATGTCATTTAGCTGTTTAGGGTTTTTAAGTCCTTTCTGCTGTTTTTTTTGGGGGGGGGGGGGGGGTGTTATGAGTGATGGTCACTCATTGGTCTGTTAGGGGTATAGTGTCCAAATTTCATATCAATTCATCCAGTGGTTTTTGAGTTCTGTTAATCCCACAAACGAACATGACATTTTTATTTATATAGATTTCTAGCCTGGCATATGGTGATTCAAGGTGGATTACAGGCTAGTTGTCTGTCTAGTCGGTGTATAATGGCATTGAATGTTTGCCTGGAGGGCTGAAGTTGGCCCATGCCTGGTGAAGACAGTGGCGGGGGGGGGGGGGGGAGAGATATTCAAAAGTCTGCCTCTGTTTGAAACTTTACACATGTCTTTAGTATGATGTGAACCAGCAGAGCCCCTTGAAGATGGGTGGGCTGCGCCAGCTGCACCCGTACCTTGGGAAGTCTGACTTGGCCACGGTGGTCCACGCTTTGGTTACATCCCACTTAGACTACTGCAACGCTTTCTACGTGGGGTTGCCTCTGAAGACTGCCCAGAAGCTGCAGCTAGTCCAACGCTCGGCAGCCAGACTACTAACGGGTGCTGGGTACAGGGAGCACACCACTCCGCTGTGACACCAGCTCCACTGGCTGCCAATTAGCTTCCGAGCACAATTCAAAGTGCTGGTGTTAACCTATAAAGCCGTAAATGACTTTGAACGGATTCTCCCCTATGAACCATCAAGATGATTAAGATTGTCTGGAGAGGCCCTGCTCTCGGTCCCACCGGCCTCGCAAGCGCGTCTGGTGGGGACGAGGGACAGGGCCTTCTCGGTGGTGGCCCCTCGACTCTGGAACTCTCTTCCACTGGAGATCAGAACCGCCCCTTCTATCCTGACATTTAGGAAACAGGTGAAGACGTGGCTATGGAGACAGGCATTCGACGAGTGAGCCAACACCCTGAGATATGGATGGAGGATGATGAGCAATGTTTTAGTAGGACAACTGACCATTGTAGTTATTGATTGTAATGGCTGTTTTAATGTTTTACTCTAATATGTATGATGATGTTTTATTGATTGTATCTGGATTTTATGGTTGGAAACCGGTCTGAGTCCCTCAAGAGAGGTGAGAAGGTCGGGATACAAAACTTTTAAATAAATAAATAAATAAATAAATAAATGTTCACATTTACTGCATTCGGCCACAGCCGACTTCACGCTTTCCTTTCAATTTACAGCTTAATCCAACAAACAATCCCCTTGGAAATCAATCCCACCCAATCCCATGTGAATCCCTACTACTCCTGGACCCGAGAGGTCCCACTTACCACGCTGAGATGGACAGAAGAGCCAGGCTGAGGGATGGGCAGTTTGTAGAGAGTCTCGAGCAGTTCATACCACTGGCTGTCCTGAAGCAAGAAACACACAAAAAAGGGGAAGGTCACTTTGAAAGAGGAGGTGGTTGTGGTGGCACAGCCCTGATCCACGGAACGGCCTCTTTTTCTCCTCCCGTCCACGACCAAGGGGCCAAAATCCTTCCTGAGGACACAATCCATCGTGCGACTCATTGTCTCATAACTTATAATTTATTTATTTGTCGTGTCAGAACAACCAGTGAAATTATATTACATTTCTAACAGAAACAAAGAAAACAAGCAAGTTACAAAATTTGTGAGTTTGGTAGTTGATTAGATGTCCTTTGACCAGTCTCTGGCCACTTGGAGTGCCTCTGGTGTTGCTGCAAGAAGGTCCTCCCTTGTGCATGTGGCAGGGCTCAGGTTGCATTGCAGCAGGTGGTCAGTGGTTTGCTCTTCTCCACACTCGCATGTCGAGGATTCCACTTTGTGGCCCCATTTCTTGAGGTTGGCTCTGCATCTCGTGGTGCCAGAGCTCAGTCTGTTCAGCGCCTTCCAGGTCACCCAGTCTTCTGTGTGCCCAGGGGGGGGTCTCTCATTTGGTATCAGCCATTGGTTGAGGTTCTGGGTTTGAGCCTGCCACTTTTGGACTCTCGCTTGCTGAAGTGTTCCAGCAAGTGTCTCTGTAGATCTTAGAAAACTATGTCTTGATTTAAGTCGTTGACGTGCTGGCTGATACCCAAACAGGGGATGAGCTGGAGATGTCTCTGCCTTGGTCCTTTCACTATTGGCTGCTACTTCCTGGCGGATGTCAGGTGGTGCAATACCGGCTAGGCAGTATAATTTTTCCAGTGGTGTAGGGCGCAGACACCCTGTGATAATGCGGCATGTCTCATTAAGAGCCACATCCACTGTTTTAGTGTGGTGAGATGTGTTCCACACTGGGCAGAAGAGACCAGCATAACTTATAATTCAGTGACAGTGATAAGCGAAAATATACACCAAGCTCTATTTATTTATTTACGACACTTATTAAATTATTAGCATAGTACAACATCAGTATTATATATTGTACTACACCATGATATTGTAATATTATTAGTAATACTACATGTAATATATAATATTACACCCCCAGATACACCTGACCTGAGGTGCGGTAGGTATTTCCCGGCTCGGACGTCACACTCAGTACCAGAAATGTAGGAAACTTCCTTGTTTCAGTGTGAACAGCAAGAGAAAGTGAAGATGCCTTCTATTCAGCATCCAACATGAGGAAGAACTTCCTGACTGTGAGAGCCGTTCAGCAGTGGAACTCTCTGCCCCAGAGAGAGTGTGGTGGAGGCTCCTTCTTTGGAAGCTTTGAAACAGAGGCTGGATGGCCATCTGTCAGGGGTGCTTTGAATGCAATATTCCTGCTTCTTGGCAGAATGGGGTTGGACTGGATGATGGCCCAGGAGGTCTCTTCCAACTCTTGGATTCTAGGATTCTATGATTTTACATGCCATGTCAATGTATATGATGCATGAAAACATACAGATACACACACACATATGTAGTACGGGACATTGAAGCAGTAGCAAAGTTCTGAAAGCTTACCTGGCCTTTGGCTGTATAGTCTGCCAAGATGTTGAGCTGTTTGTAGAAGACTTCAAACCAAGGGAGGTAACTGTGAGAAAGGGGAAAAGATAAAAGCACAGGTCAACTGACATTGCAAACCGTCTGAATAACGTATTGTCAAAGGCTTTCATGGCTGGAATCACTAGGTTGTTGTAGGTTTTTCGGGCTATACGGCCGTGTTCAAGAGGCATTCTCTCCTGACGTTTCGCCTGCATCTATGGCAAGCATCCTCAGAGGTAGTCAGGTCTGTTGGAATTAGGACAATGGGTTTGTATATCTGTGGAATGGCTGGGGTGGGGCAAAGGGCTCTTCTCTGCTGGAGCTAGGTGTGAATGTTTCAGCTGACCACCTTCATTAGCATTTGAAGGCCTGCCTGAGCCTGGGAAAATGTTTTGTTGAGAGGTGTTAAGATGTGCCTGGTTGTTTCCTCTCTGCTGTTTTGCTCTTGTAATTTTAGAGTTTTTTTTAATACTGGTAGCCAGATTTTGTTCATTTTCATGGTCTCCTCCTTTCTGGATCACTCCAACAACCACCATGTCAGGCTACACAGAGAAGCCACTGAAATCCACAAGCATGTGGACAATTTCGACAGAAAGGAAGAAACCATGAAAATGAACAAAATCTGGCTCCCAGTATTAAAAAATTCTAAAATTACAACAGCACAACAGCAGAGAGGAAACAACCAGGCACATCTTAACACCTCTCAACAGGGGATTTTCCCAGGCTCAGCCAGGCCTTCAAATGCTAATGAAGGTGATCAGTTGAAACATTCACACCTAGCTTCAGCAGAGAAGAGCTCTTTGCCCCACCCCAGCCATTCCACAGATATATAAACCCACTGTCCTATTTCCAACAGACCTCACTACCTCTGAGGATGCTTGCCATAGATGCAGGCGAAACGTCAGGAGAGAATGCCTCTAGACCATGGCCCTATAGCCCGAAAAAACCCACAAGAACCATCTGAATAACACTGAAACAACACCTTAGCAGCCAGTTCTTTGCACCTGCAACACTCCCTATCTCCCATTATATGTCAATTTAAGGTCATCAGTCACACGACTCATGAATCTATAACTTGCACATGAACGTGCGGATCATTCTGCCAAGGAGTAAATCATGAAGCGCCATGACGGAGATCAGGAATAGAGGACTACGGCCAACATCTGCCTGTCTCATGCAAAAGCCACAGTGAAATTTCAGTAGCTCATAGACCAGTGGTTCTCAACCAGATGTTTTTGGCCTACAACTCCCAGAAATCCTAACAGCTGGTAAACTGGCTGGGATTTCTGGGAGTTGTAGGCCAAAAACATCTGGGGACCCCAGGTTGAGAACCACTGTCATAGACCTTGCGCCAAGAAATATAACTTTTCATATTGTATGACAGCATGATCATGCCCATCAAACTATTCCAAGCAACAACAACAACAATAATAACAACATTTTGTTTGTATTCTGGCCTTCTCCCCATGGGGATTCAGAGCGCATTACAGTGTAAACAGATACCGGCACACATTCAATGCCTTCTATGAGACACACAATGAGACACACAAACACAAACAAAGGCAGAGGCTTCTCTTAAAATTGTTGCTTAATGGCCACCCATGAAAGCACTGCATCTCCCATGAGTTTTCTCCACAACTTTCCCACATACTCTCTCAGACCGGCGTAATCTATTTTCAACTCTTGATTTGTAAACGAAGACTTTTGTCAATCTCCATAACTACAGGTAGTTTATCCTGAGGACCCTCCTTATCACCCAGCTCCTCACTCGATTCCTTATCTGCTGTTGCTACTTCTGACTCCTTGGGCTGGCCACAGAGAGAACCATCTGAAACACACAAGCAAAGGCAAAAGCTTCTCTTAAACTTGTTGTTTAATAGCTTACGTATGAAAGCATTGAGTCTCCTGTGAGTTTTCGCCACAACTTTCCCACATAATCCCTCAGGCCGGCATAATCTATTTTCAACTCTGATTTATAAACAAAGACTTTTGTCCATCTCCATAACTATAGGTGGTTTCTCCTGGGAACCCTCCTTATCACTCAGCTCTTCACTCAATTTCTTATCTGCTGTTGCTACTTCTGACTCCTTGGGCTGGCCACAGAGAGAACCATCTGAGGCACACAAACACAAACAAAGGCAGAATCTTCTCTTAAATTTGTTGTGTAATAGCCACACGTGAAAGCACTGCATCTCCCGTGAATTTTCTCCACAACTTTCCCACATAATCTCTCAGACCAGAGTAATCTATTTTCAATTCTTGATTTGTAAATGAAGACTTTTGTTGATCTCCATAACTACAGGTGTTTTCTCCTCCTTATTACTCAGCACTTCACTCGATTTCTTATCTGCTGTTGCTACTTCTGACTCCTTGGACTGGCCACAGAGAGAACCATCTGAGGCACACAAACACAAACAAAGGCAGAGGCTTCTCTTAAATTTGTTGTGTAATAGCCACACGTGAAAGCACGGCGTCTCCCATGAATTTTCTTCACAACTTTCCCATGTAATCTCTCAGACCAGTGTAATCTATTTTCAACTCTGATTTGTAAACAAAGACTTTTGTTAATCTCCATAACTACAGTTGGTTTCTCCTTATTACTCAGCACTTCACTCGATTTCTTATCTGCTGTTGCTACTTCTGACTCCTTGGATTGGCCACAGAGAACCATCCTTTCCCAGACCTGAATTGCCCAAGCTTGAAGGCCCTTTACTTTGTGCCCACAATCCTCTCTAAATCCTGTTTTAACATCAGCCTCTGCCTGATCTACAAGATAAAGAGCAAGTGGACTCTGTTGCAATATTGCATAAAATGACATTTAATGCATAAAATTGCATAAAACGCAATGTTGCATAAAATGAATGGAGAACAAGTATTTACGTCCGTATTCTGTACTAGCCTTGCTGTTTGTACGCATGTGTGGCCTCACCCCTGATATACACCAAGTAATACAATTTAATATGCCAAGTAACTTATGAATGAAGCATTCTGAAGTTTCCGATGGAAATGAGTCCTCTCTGACATTTTCTGGAGTTTTTCACCAGGAAAAAAAAAAACAATCCTGGTTTTTTTCCAGGGCTTCAAAGTTTCTAGAAACTTTCTGGTCTCTGGTTACAATCTGTGGATGGGAAGATGCCACAAAGGAAATGCTCGGCGTGCCTTGGGGACTCCGTGTCTCCAGTATTTGTATTCTCTGAAGGCGGCATTGATGCAACACAAGGCCTTCGGGCACCTTTGCTACCTGGGGAATAGAGCGGAGCCTTCCACAGGCAAGGGACAATCAACTTCCCGGGAAATGGCAACTTAGCCGCTTCAAACGGGAGGATTATTAACAAAACAGCCAACAGAAATATTGGCGAGCGCGGGAGGACGAAAGCCAGCAAGTGCACCTGACAAAAGAGGTTTCAATGCTCTGCCTATGGTTTCTTCGAAAGTGTGAGTATCAAAACATGCCCGCATGTGTGTGTGTGTATGTGCCTTTGGGGAGCTGGGCTCACTTTGCTAAGCAACGGTGCGCCAGCTCCCTTTTCTCGACTAAATAGGCTCTTTCCAACCGCCGGAGCATTCCCCGAGGGGCTGCGCTGCCCTTTCATCTGGGGAAAGAATGCAACAGACGCTCTGCCTTGAGCAGTTCTCCGGAGAGAGGCGGGGGCCCATTTCAATGCGCCCAGAAGCTCCGGAGGGAATGGGGAGGAACAACCCCCCAAAGGCTTTGTCGTCGCCATCGCCGTGCCCAAACCCAGGGTGAAGAAAACAACACAAACTCCAAAGTGTCCCCACCAAGGAACTCTTGTCAGTCGCAACAGACAGGTACAGCCATCCCTTAATTAATGTGCTGGCCGTTCTGGGCGAAAGCGGGTGCATAGCCGGACAAAACGCACAGCGCACAACTCAACAATGGCCTCGTTTAGGAAAAAGCAAATGAAAACAAATTGACCCATTCGGAGATGCAGCCGTAAGACTTCCAGCAACCACCGAGGTGGGAGGATGAAGGCGTTTGGAGTGGTGAGGCTTGCAAAAGCTTAGTCCAGTGATCCAAAACGTTCTTGCAAGATGCCTTGCCACAGCAAAGGAAGGGAAATCCACTCAGGATCCTAGAATCCTAGAGTTGGGAGAGACCTGGTGGGCCATCCCATCTCATGAAGAGCCACATCACAGATTTCTAGAGTTGGAAAAGACCTGGTGGGCCATCCCATCTCATGAAGAGCCACATCACAGAATCCTAAGGTTGGGAGAGACCTGGTGGGCCATCCCATCTCATGAAGAGCCACATCACAGATTTCTAGAGTTGGAATCCCATCTCATGAAGAGCCACATCACGGAATCCTAGAGTTGGAAGAGACCTGGTGGGCCATCCCGTCTCATGAAGAGCCACATCACAGAATCCTAGAGTTGGAAGAGACCTGGTGGGCCATCCCATCTCATGAAGAGCCACATCACAGACTTCTAGAGTTGGAAGAGACCTGGTGGGCCATCCCGTCTCATGAAGAGCTACATCACGAAATCCTAAGGTTGGAAGAGACCTGATGGGCCATCCAGGCTCATGAAGAGCCACATCACAGATTTCTAGAGTTGGAAGAGACCTGGTGGGCCATCCAGGCTCATGAAGAACCACATCACAGAATCCTAGAGTTGGGAGAGACCTGGTGGGCCATCCCGTCTCATGAAGAGCCACATCACAGAATCCTAAGGTTGGAAGGGACCTCGTGGGCCATTCAGGCTCATGAAGAGCCACATCACAGAATCCTAGAGTTGGGAGAGACCTGGTTGGCCATCACACCTCATGAAGAGCCACATGACAGAATCTTAGAGACCTGGTGGGCCATCGCGTCTCATGAAGAGCCACATCACAGAATTCTAGAGTTGGGAGAGACCTGGTGGACCATCCAGGCTCATGAAGAGCCACATCACAGAATCCTAGAGTTGGAAGAGACCTGGTGGGCCATCCCGTCTCATGAAGAGCCACATCACAGAATCCTAGAGTTGGAAGAGACCTGGTGGGCCATCCCATCTCATGAAGAGCCACATCACAGACTTCTAGAGTTGGAAGAGACCTGGTGGGCCATCCAGGCTCATGAAGAACCACATCACAGAATCCTAGAGTTGGGAGAGACCTGGTGGGCCATCCCGTCTCATGAAGAGCCACATCACAGAATCCTAAGGTTGGAAGGGACCTCGTGGGCCATTCAGGCTCATGAAGAGCCACATCACAGAATCCTAGAGTTGGGAGAGACCTGGTTGGCCATCACACCTCATGAAGAGCCACATGACAGAATCTTAGAGACCTGGTGGGCCATCGCGTCTCATGAAGAGCCACATCACAGAATTCTAGAGTTGGGAGAGACCTGGTGGACCATCCAGGCTCATGAAGAGCCACATCATGGAACCCTAGAGTTGTAAGAGACCTGGTGGGCCATCCAGTCCAACCCCTTCCTGCCAAGAAGCAGGACAATTGCATTCAAAGCCCTCCCGATAAATGGCCATCTAGCCATTTCTTAAAAGCCTCCAAAGAAGGAGCCTACATCACACTCCGAGGCAGAGAGTTCCATTGCTGAACAGCTCTCTCTCACACAGTCAGGAAGTTCTTCCTAATGTTCAGGTAGAATCTTCTTCGTTTCCTATAATTTAAACCCATTGCTCCATTGCGTCCTAGTCTCCAGGGAAGCAGAAAACAGACTTGCTCTGTCCTCCCTATGGCATCCCCTCACATCTTGATACATATCCCTCATCATGTCTCCTTCAGCCTTCTCTTCCTCAGGCTAAACATGCCCAGCTCTTTAAGTCGCTCCTCATAGGGCTTGTTCTCCAGACCCTGGATCATTTTAGTCACCCTCCTCTGGACATATTCCATCTTACAGTCAACATGCACCCATTCCTTCCACATTCTAATCCAGGTATGGGCAAACTTGGGCCCTCCAGGTGTTTTGGACTCCAACTCCCACAATTCCTAACAGCCTACTGGCTGTTAGGAATTGTTAGGAATTGTGGGAGTTGAAGTCCAAAACACCTGGAGGGCCCAAGATTGCCCTTGCCTGTTCTAATTGCTATTGCACTGCCCCTATTGTCACATCAATGCGAAGCCACATCACATCGAGGTCTGAGGATGACCTGGGAAGGAATCCCATTGGAATATTGCAGCACACCAAAATACCTGGGAGCCACTCTGGGAAGTGACATCTCTGGCCCATGCTCTGTTCTGACATCAGCCGGCATGCCAATGCCTTAAATCGAAAAATAGTGTCCACATTCTAATCGCGATTGCACGGCCGCCAATGCCCCATCAATGCGATGCCATGGAGTTCAACATAGCCACAGCTCTAGGAGAAAAGCTCAGCCTGTTTGTCCTTGCCTTTGTCACCCTGTACCATCTGCCAGGTGGTAAAGGTAAACGTTTTCCCCTGACATTAAGTCCAGTCGTGTCCAACTCTGTGACTCTGGTGCTCATCTCCATTTCTAAACCGGTGTTGTCCATAGCCATCTCCAAGGTCATGTGGCCGGCATGACTGCATGGAGTGCCCATACTTTCCTGCCGGAGCGGTACCTATTAATCTACTCACATTTGCGTGTTTTTGAACTGCTAGGTTGGCAGAAGCTGGGGCTAACAGTGGGAGCTCACGCCGCTCCCCGGATTCAAACCTGCAGCCTTTTGGTCAGCAAGTTCAGCAGCTCAGCAGTTTAACCCACTGCGCCACCGGTGCAGAATAGAATAACTTTATCGTCCTTGCAGTATTACACAATCCAGGTGGCAAAAAAAAAAAGAATATGCTGGGTGAGATGCATTCCCAAGAATGTTAAGGAAATATTTGCAGCGGTTCCTCCAGAAGTGCTTCCTGAAATGATTTCAAGAGCTGCAGCAGGACCCTCCTTATCACTGAGGATTTCACTCAATTCCTTATCTGCTGTTGCTACTTCTGGCAATATAATACAAATACAAAGCAATACAATACAAATACAATGCAATACAAAAACCGTTCTTTCCTGCTGCAAGAAACTTCCAAGTTGGGGAGGAGAGGGAGGGCGAGGAAGGCTTTCTCTCCGGGGAAACCTGCCTGTCAGAAGAGCTTTGCGTTTCCCTTTCTCCGAACACAGAGGCTGGATTTATAACCCCGACACCCTGCTCCGCATGGAGTCAAAGTACCCAAAAAACTAGTAGCTCCATCAGGGATTTATGGTGCATGGCTCTCTCATATTTAATTTGTAACCAAACACTTCCTCTTCCTCTTAGCGACCTCAGAACTTTTGATTAACTCTTGTTTTCGCAGGTCAGAGGTTAAGCAAAGGAAGGGAAGCACTCGGCGCTGAGATTGCCCAGAGCCCTGCCACAAAAACAGGGCCCGGAGAACAGCATTCAGGCAAGGGAGAACAATAACTAATAATAATAATACTAATAATAATAATAATGTGGACAATTTCAACAGAAAGGAGGAAACCATGAAAATGAACAAAATCTGGACACCAGTATTAAAAAACTCTAAAATTACAACAGCATAACAACAGAGAGGAAACAAACAAGGACATCTAATCACCTCTCAACAAAAGATTGCTCCAGGCACTGCCAGGCAATCAAATGCTAATCAAGGTGGTCAGTTGAAACATTCCCACCTGGCTCCAGCAGACAAGAGTCCTTTGTCCCACCCTGGTCATTCCACAGATATATAAACCCTTTTTCCTAGTTTCAACAGACCTCACTACCTCTAAGGATGCCTGCCATAGCTGCAGGCAAAACGTCAGGAGAGAATGCCTCTAGAACATGGTCATATAGCCCGAAAAAACCCCACAAGAACCTAGTGATTCCAGCCATGAAAGCCTTCGACAATACAATAATATTAATTATTATAGATATATAAACCCATTGTCCTAATTCCAACAGATCTCACTACCTCTGAGGATGCTTGCCATAGATGCAGGCGAAATGTCAGGAGAGAATGCTTCTAGAACATGGCCATACAGCCTGAAAAAACCTACAACAACCCAATAATAATAATAATAATAATAATAATAATAGCTTTTTGCTATATTCCGCCCTTCTCCCTGTGGGGACTCGGAGCGGATTACGGTGTCAATAGATACAGACAAACATTCAATGCCTTGTGTGAGAGAAACAAATACAAAGGCAGAGGCTTCCCTCAAACTTATTATTTAATAGCCACCCATGAAAGCATTGCGTCTCCCGTGAATTTTCTCCATAACTTTCCCACGCAATCTCTCAGAGCGCATTACGGTGTAAAAAGATACCAGCAAACATTCATTGCCTTGTATGAAACACACAACGAGACACACAAAGGCAGAGGCTTCTCTTAAACTTGTTGCTTAATAGCCACCCATGAAAGCATTGCGTCTCCCGTGAGTTTTCTCCACAACTTTCCCACGTAATACCTTCAATGCCTTGTGTGAGACACACAATGAGACACACAAACACAAACAAAGGCAGAGGCTTCTCTTAAACCAACGTAATCTATTTTCAACTCTGATGTTTTATAGCCACCTATGAAAGCATTGCGTCTCCCGTGAATTTTCTCCATAACTTTCCCACGTAATCTCTCAGAGCGCATTACAGTGTAAACAGATACCGGCAAACATGCACTGCCTTGTATGAGACACACAATGAGACACACAAACACAAACAAAGGCAGACGCTTCTCTTAAAATTGTTGTTTAATAGCTACGCATGAAAGCACTGCGTCTCCCGTGAGTTTTCTTCAATTTTCCCACGTAATCTCTCAGACCGGCATAATCTATTTTCAACTCTGATTTGTATACTAAGACTTCTGTTGGTCTCCGTAACTACAGGTGGTTTCTCATGGGGACCCCTATTTATCTCAAAGCTCTTCACTTGATTCCTTATCTGCTGTTGCTACTTCTGACTCCTTGGGCTGGCCACAGAGAGAACCATCTGAGACACACAAACAAAAACAAATGCTTCTCTTAAACTTGTTGTTTAATAGCCACCCATGAAAGCACTGAGTCTCCCATGAGTTTTCTTCAACTTTCCCACATAATCTCTCAGACCAGTGTAATCTATTTTCAACTCTTATTTGTAAGCAAAGACTTTTGTTGGTCTCCATCACTACAGGTGATTTATCCTGGGAGCCCTCCTTATCACTCAGCTCTCCACTCAATTCCTTATCTGCTGTTGCTACTTTTGGCTCCTTGGGCTGGCCACAGAGAGAACAATCTGAGACACATAAACACAAACACAGGCTTCTCTTAAACTTGTTAAACTTAAACCACCCACGAAAGCATTGTGTCTCCTGTGAATTTTCTCCACAACTTTCCCACGTAATCTCTCAGACCAGCATAATCTATTTTCAACTCTGATTTGTAAACCAAGATTTTTGCTGGTCTCAACTACAGGTGATTTCTCCTGAGGACCCTCTTTATCACTGAGCGCTTCACTCGATTCCTTATCTGCTGTTGCTACTTCTGGCTCCTTGGACTGGCCACAGAGATAACCATCATTTTCCAGACCTGAATTGCCCAGACTTGAGCGTCCTTCACTTTGTGCCACAGGAAAGCCCACAATCCTCTCTAAATCATCAGGTATACCATCAGCCTCTGCCTGATCTACAACTTAAAGAGGAAGTGGACTCTGCAGGAGATTGGGCCAGGCGATGGACAACGCGAGTTCAAAGATGTCGGTGATCATAAATCAGAGTGTCAGCGGAGGACAAGGATGCTGCCCATCTAGAGATGGCACAGCTCCTGCTGCATGGACCACAGTGTCTCTCACCCACATGGGACAATGCTGACCAGGAATGTGGAGCGCCCGAGGCACGCAGCCACACAGTCGGCTTGCGCTCCGTCGTCGTCGCCCATCCAAACACTCCTTTCTGGGTCCTCCTCTGTCTCTCGCTTTGAAGGAGCCAGAGCCAGCCGCAAGCCTGGAGCCAGGCCTGTCTGAAGGAAGCCTGCTTGTTTGCCTTTAAAAAGAGCGGGCACCAAAAACAACAACAACACCGGGTTTTTATGACCCGAAAGAGGTCTGCCTTCACTCCGCTGCAGGCATCTCACACTGCTTCATTCAGTCGCCTGTGTGCTGCCACCGGGTTTTACGACTTCCAGGAGAGGAGCCATGTTTGTTAGGGTCATGTTAGGGGATCTTGTGGGCGTTGTTTTTGCGCGCGCTGTGTTATTTTTGCGAGGATCCCAACGGACCACAAAGGCCAGCACACATAGGAGGGATGGAGACAGATTCCTTCCGAAGCGCTGAGCACACAATGAGTCGAGCAGAGTGTGGTTTCTGCTCATAAAGATTCCGTGCCATGACCAGTTTTCCATTGTAAACTTCCACAGGATTGTTGTTGTTGTTGCTGTTGTTGCTGTTGCACAGAGAAGCATCAAGGGAACACAGCGCATTGGGGCAGAACGCTTCTGAGGGATCAGCAACTGAATGGAAAACTACTGGCAACTTTCTCTTGCCGTGCTCTAGAGGAGGCATGGGCCAACTTGGGCCCTCCCTCAAGATGTTTTGGACTTCAACTCCCACAATCCCTAACAGCCTCAGGCCCTTTCCTTCCTCTCCTTTCTGTTCTGCTTAAGTGGCTGAGGGGGGAAAGGAAAGGGCCTGAGGGATCAGCAACTGAACGGAAAACTACTGGCGACTTTCTCCTGCTGTGCTCTAGAGGAGGCATGGGCAAACTTGGGCACTCCCTCCAGGTGTTTTGGACTTCAACTCAAACAATCCCTAACAGCCTCAGGCCCTTTCCTTTCCTTTCTATTCTGCTTAAGTGTCTGAGAGGGAAAGGAAAGGGCCTGGGGCTGTTAGGGATTGTGGGAGTTGAAGTCCAAAACACCTGGAGGGAGTGCCCAAGTTGGCCCATGCCTCCTCTAGAGCACGGTAGGAGGAAAGTAACCAGTAGTTTTCAATTCAGTTGCTGATCCCTTAGAAGCATTCTGCCCCAATGCACTGTGTTCTCTCGATGCTTCTCTGTGCAACAACAACAACAGCAACACAACAACAACAATCCTGTGGAAGTTTACAATGGAAAATTGGTCATAGCACGGAATCTTTATGAGCAGAAACCACACTCTGCTCAATTCATTGTGTGCTCAGCGCTTCGGAAGGAATCTGTCTCCATCCCTCCTATGTTTGCTGGTCTTTGTGGTCCGTTGGGATCCTTGCAAAAATAACACAACGCGAGCAAAAACAACGCCCACAAGATCCCCTAACATGACTCTAACAAACATGGCTACACCTTGGCCCAGGCATGCTCTAGAGCATGGCAGGAGAAAGTTGCCAGTAGTTACCATCCTGGTTGGAAACTTATCCCACGTCCCCGCATGAGAAGTTGGAGCTGACAGGCAGGAGCTCACCCCGGATGCAAATGGCCGACCTTTTGGTCAGCAGTCGTGCCGGCACATTGTACCACGGGGGGCTCCTTGTTGTTTTATGATGTGTGCTGGGGAAAGCATTTAATTTCGTTGTACAATGTCAACGTTATTCTATTCTACCCGCACAATGAAAGCTAAGACGACGTGACCTTTGTTTTGCTCACTGCTGCTTCCCAGATGCGAATCCTGTCCAGCGGCCAAGTGCATTTCCGGTGAATCTCCCATCTGCCTTCCCAGTCCACAACCATGCTTTCCACGTGGAAAGGAAGGATCCCCCACTTCATCAACGCCACACATTCTGCAGGCAAACCTTTCTTTCTTTTTGAAAGGATTCAGGCAACCACAACACTGACATTTAGTTTGGATTACCAAAGCAAGGTAGCTTTTTGCCCAAGCTTTCAAAGGAACGAAGCCAGCATGGTATGAAGCAGAGCTATCCAAATTGTGCATCGCGGCACCTCAATACCAATTGCTAGCACTTTATTGAACCCAACCCTAGCTTTTAGAGGGTTAGGAATCAGCTGGTTTTCTCTGTCATAGGCAGTAAGAGGACTTAAAGCAGTGGTTCCCAACTTTACTACTGCTGCGACCCCTTAGTACAGTTCCTCATGTTTTGGTGACCCCCAATCATAAAATTAATTTCGTTGCCACTTCACAACTGTAATTTTGCTATTATTATGAATTATATAGTGTAAATATCTGATATGCAGGTTGTATTTCCATTCATTAGACCAAATTTAGCACAAATACCCAATACACCCAAATTTTAGTACTGGCGGGGAGGTTGGAGGGGACTGATTTTGTCATTTGGGAGTTGTAGTCACTGGGATTTGTAGTTCACCTACAATCAAAGAGCATTCTGAACTCCATCAATGATGGAATTGAACCATATTTGGCACACGCAAATCTCATGACCAGCAGAAAATACTGGAAGGGTTTGGTGGGCATTGACCTTGAGTTTTAGAGTTGTAGTTCACCTATATTCAGAGAGCACTGTGGACTCAAATAAATGATGAATCTGGACCAAATTTGGCACGGATACTCAATATGCCTAAACGTGAACACTGATGGAGTTTGGGGAAAATAGACCTTGACATTTGGGAGTTGTAGTTGCTGGGATTTGTAGTTCATCTACAATCAAAGAGCATTCTGAACTCCATCAATGATGGAATTGAACCAAATTTGGCACACACAAGTCCCATGACCAGCAGAAAATACTAGAAGGGTTTGGTGGGCATTGACCTTGAGTTTTAGAGTTGTAGTTCACCTATATTCAGAGAGCACTGTGGACTCAAATAAATGATGAATCTGGACCAAATTTGGCACAGATACTCAATATGCCCAAATGTGGAGTTTGGGGAAAATAGACCTTGACATTTAGGAGTTGTAGTTGCTGGGATTTATAGCTCACCTACAATCAAAGAGCATTCTGAACCCAACCAACGATAGAATTGGGCCAAACTTCTCACTCAGAACCCCCATGTCCAATGAAAATACTGTGTTTTCTTATGGTCTTTGGCGACCCCTCGCAACCCTCCCAGGGGTCCCGACCCCCAGGTTGAGAAACGCTGATTTAAAGCTTTGGAAAGCTTCTGTTCAACCATTTCCAATCTCTCTGCTTGAGCGGTGATGGCATGATCATCAGCATAGAGGACACTCTCTGTCCCAAATTATGGAGCAAATATCACCTGCACAAAAGTACCCGGAAACGTTTCAAGCACCAGGAAGATGTGTGTTTGGCTCCTGCAAATGGGTGTAAACTCAACAATTGCATGTAGAATTATTCTAGCCACATACACCATCCCGGAGGGGTTAATAGAAACGTCCTTTATAATTATCCACACAGACTTTATCGGGAAGTGCTGGTGAGAGGGGGGGGGGATGGGACCGCGTTTCCAGGAGCAGGCTGGAAGCAGGAAAAGAAAACCCACGGATCATAAATGTGTCAGCAGCACTTTAAGCTGTTCCTCCATGAATGACCCTTTCAAGCTCACCACAGCACAGAATTCCATATGCGCTCCTGGAGGAAGGTACGTAATCCATTGTCCTTTGCTGACTAATTGGACCGGGCTTAATCCACCAAGGTTTTGTCATTTTTGAAAACCCACACTCACAAGGAACTAGGAAGCACATAGGAACGTTAACATCATCTGTCAACAAATGCCTGCGTTTCAGGTTTACTGGTATACCGTGAAATTGCCAGAAATTAAAAGTTTTCATTCCCAACATAAACAAAGCACTTAACAAGCCTCATAGATCAGACTTCAGAGAGAGGCGGACACTGGCTCCGATAGCTCCAAAATCCAAAACACTGTATACCTTTCTCAAAAGAGATGGACAAAAATTTGGAAATCCAAGTCTACTTGTGAAAATATGGCTCAGGACCAGCGCATCACATCTCAAAGGGCAACATAGCTTCGTGTACGTGTGTGTGTGTGTATTTATTTATTTATTTATTTATTTATCGTGTCATCAGCAACCATACCATTGTATTACATTTCTAACAGAACAAAACAAACTGATAAAAAAAACCCACAAATTTTGCAAGCTTGGTAGCGGATTAAATGTCCTTTGACCAGTCTCTGTCCCCTTGGAGCGCCTCTGGTGTTGCCGCAAGAAGGTCCTCCCTTGTGCATCACGTGGCAGGGCTCAGGTTGCATTGCAGCAGGTGGTCAGTGGTTTG
Organism: Anolis sagrei; assembly: GCF_037176765.1. Lineage (NCBI taxonomy): Eukaryota > Metazoa > Chordata > Lepidosauria > Squamata > Anolidae > Anolis > Anolis sagrei. The sequence continues at coordinate 999,185 of NC_090031.1, read as the reverse complement.
TTCTTCTCCGCACTCGCATGTTGTGGACTCCACTTTGTGGCCCCATTTCTTGAGGTTGGCTCTGCATCTCATGGTGCCCGAGCGCAGTCTGATCAGCACCTTCCAAGTCGCCCCGTTTTCTGTGTGCCCAGGAGGGAGTCTCTCATTGGGTATCAGCCATTGATTGAGGTGCTGGGTTTGAGCCTGCCACTTTTGGACTCTTACTTGCTGAGGTCTTCCAGCGAGTGTCTCTGTAGATCTTAGAAAACCATTTCTAGATTTAAGTCATTGACGTGCTGGCTGATACCCAAACAAGGGATGAGCTGGAGATGTCTCTGCCTTGGTCCTTTCACTATTGGCTGCTACTTCCCGGCGGATGTCAGGTGGTGCGATAGCGGCTAAGCAGTGTCATTTCTCCAGTGGTGTGGGGCGCAGACACCCCGTGATAATGCGGCATGGAAAAGGTGTTATAGCATTGGCAACTACAGTTGCAACCTAAAATCAAAAACAAAGATTTCCCCCCGAAATGTTTTGGTCTAATGTTGATAGTGTGGAGAACAGCAAACCACAGACCATCTACTGTACTGTAATGCGCTCTCAGCCCTGCCACATGCACCACAGAGGATCTTCTCATATCAACACCAGAGCCACTCCAAGAGGACAAAGAAAATTGAGTATCATTCCAAGTTTTTAATTTTGTTTGTGTTTTTAAATACATTAGAAATGTATTTTCAGTTTGCTTCTGACATGATACATAAATAGCAAGTAATGTTGCTCAACCATGGTAATGGTTTAAGTTCATCTCATTTGTCTTTAACAGACCGAAATGGAAAAAGTGTTATGCCATTGACAACTACAGTTGCAACCTAAAAACAAAAACAAAGATTTTTCCCCAAAATGTTTTGGTCTAATGTCAATAGAGTGGAGAAGAACAAACCACAGACCATCTATTGCAATGCGGTCTGAGCCCTGCAACATGCACCACGGAGGACCTTCTTATGGCACCACCAGAGCCACTCCAAGAAGACAAAGAACACTATCATTTCAAGTTTTTAATTTTGTTTGTGTTTTTAAATACATTGGAAATGTATTTTCAGTTCGCTTCTCACATGATACATAAATAGCAAGTCATGTTGCTCAACCATGGTAGTGGTTCGAGTTCATCTCATTTGTCCTTAACAGAGTGAAATGGAAAAAGTGTTATGGCACTGACAACTACAGTTGTAACCTAAAACCAAAAACAAAGATTTTCCTCCAAAATGTTTTGGTCTAATTTTGAAAGAGCGGAGAAGAGCAAATCACAGACCATCTACCGCAATGCGCTCTGAGCCCTGCCACATGCACCACGAAGGACCTTCTTATGGCACCACCAGAGCCACTCCATGAGGACAAAGGACATTGAGTATCATTTCAAGTTTTTAATTTTGTTTGAATTGAAATGTATTTTCAGTTCGCTTCTGACATGATACATAAATAGCAAGTCACGTTGCTCAACCATGGTAGTGGTTCGAGTTCATCTCATTTCACAGACCGAAATGGAAAGGAGGACCTTTTTAATGGCACCACCAGAGCCACTCCAAGAGGACAAAGAACATTGAGTATCATTTCAAGTTTTTAATTTTGTTTGAATTGAAATGTATTTTCAGTTTGCTTCTGACATGATACATAAATAGCAAGTCACATTGCTCAACCATGGTAGTGGTTCGAGTTCATCTCATTTCACAGACCGAAATGGAAAGGAGGACCTTTTTAATGGCACCACCAGAGCCACTCCAAGTGGCCAGCTCCTGGTCAAAGGACATTTAGGACAATGCCAAGTTCTTAAACACTGTGTTTGTTTTAAATACATTACAACCGTACCCTTGGTTTCACTCCGGATAGATAGATAGATAGATAGATAGATAGATAGATAGATAGATAGATAGATAGATAACTGAAGATGTGCCAATACGTTGGGTGGATTTGCCACACCGTTCTGGGAGAAACCAAATTTCAATATGAGCTGATCTCTGCCAATCTTTGAAAGAGCAAATCCTCTCTTCCTCCCTCCCTCCCTCCTTTCAAGCTGAAGCAGCTGTTTCTTCTCACGTTGAGACATTCCTAATGAGTCGGAGGTTTGTATAATAAATACCCTTCCCTTTGAAACGGGAAGATTCCACCATTACCATCCCTTTGATTTCCCCTTTTTCTTTCTAAAGAGCTCATTAGAATGGCAGAGGGGTACGCACGGGAGGGGGGGCTCTCCCCACACCCAGCGCTCCCAAGGTCGGCGCAGAGACAGAGAGAGAGCATCCCCATCGCATCCATGTCTTATGCGCACCCCCCCCCCCCCCAGGACAGTACAGCAGACCCCAAGTTACGAACAGGAGAGGGTCTCTAGGTTGGAAGATTTCGCTTGTTGTGGGTGGAGATGAGGCTTCAGTGGAGACCCCTTTCCCCCATGATAACAATAACTCTTCCAGGAGTGGATTTCCCTTCCTTCCGAGGGGAAGACTCCTCTTACTTCCTGTTGTCTCACCCCCTATGAGTCTTAACTACACCCCACTTGCTTCACTACCTCTCTGCAGACACCCTCCCTGATTGACTTTGCAAACTTCATGGCTACTCAATGCTAACCAAGCTTGCTCATTACAACTATTCCACTATTCCACAGATACACACACACACCCCACTTGCTTCTCTTCCTCTCTGCAGATACCCTCACTGATTGACTTTGCAAACTTCATGGCTACTCAATGCTAACCAAGCTTGCTCATTACAACTATTCCACTATTCCGCTAATACACACCCCACTTGCTTCACTTTCTCTCTGCAGAAACCCTCACTGGTTGACTTTGCAAACTTCATGGCTACTCCTATTCAAGCTTACTCATTACAACTATTCCACTATTCCACTAATACACACCCCACTTGCTTCACTTTCTCTCTGCAGAAACCCTCACTGGTTGACTTTGCAAACTTCATGGCTACTCAATGCTAATCAAGCTTGCTCATTACAACATTCACACATACTTCACACAGACAAGGGTTCGTTTTACCATCCTGGACATTATTCCATACATACACACACTCCACTTCCTTCACGACCTCTCTGCAGAAACCCTCCCTGATTGACTTTGCAAACTTCATGGCTACTCAATGCTAATCAAGCTTGCTCATTACAACATTCACACATACTTCACACAGACAAGGGCTCGTTCTCCTACCCTGGACATTATTCCACAAATACACACACACACACCCCACTTGCTTCACTTCCTCAATGCAGATACCCTCACTGATTGACTTTGCAAACTTCATGGCTACTCAATGCTAATCAAGCTTGCTCATTACAACTTTCACACATACTTCACACAGACAAGGGTTCGTTTAACCATCCTGGACATTATTCCATACATACACACACTCCACTTCCTTCACGACCTCTCTGCAGAAACGCTCCCTGATTGACTTTGCAAACTTCATGGCTACTCAATGCTAATCAAGCTTGCTCATTACAACTATTACACTATTCCACAGATACACCCCCCCCCCCCACTTGCTTCACTTCCTCTCTGCAGAAACCCTCCCTGATTGACTTCGCAAACTTTATGGCTACTCAATGCTAATCAAGCTTGGCAATTGCAACACCCACACATACTTCACACAGACAAGGGTTCGTTTTCCCATCCTGGACATTATTCCATACACACACACACACTCCACTTGCTTCACGGCCTCTATGCAGAAACCCTCCCTGATTGACTTTGCAAACTTCACGGCTACTCAGTGCTAATCAAGCTTGCTCATTACAACTATTACACTATTCCACAGGTACACACACACACCCCACTTGCTTCACTTCCTCTCTGCAGATACCTTCACTGATTGACTTTGCAAACTTCATGGCTACTCAATGCTAATCAAGCTTGCTCATTACAACATTCACACATACTTCACACAGACAAGGGCTCGTTCTCCTACCCTGGACATTATTCCACAGATACACACACACACACCCCACTTGCTTCACTTCCTCAATGCAGATACCCTCACTGATTGACTTTGCAAACTTCATGGCTACTCAATGCTAACCAAACTTGCTCATTACAACATTCACACTTGCTTTAACAGACATGGGTTCTTTCTCCCACACTGGACATCATTCCACGGGGATATATACTCTCCACTTGCTACCTCTATGCAGATACCTTGGCAGCTTCATGGCTACTCAATGCTATTTAAGTTTCCTCATTACAACATTCACACTTGCTTCAAACAGACAAGGGTTCTTTCTCCCACCCTGGACAACATTCCACAGGTATATAGACCCCACTTGCTACCTTGATAAAGAGACCCTCACTGATTGACTTTGCAAACGTCATGGCTACTCAATGCTAATCAAGCCTGCTAATTGCAACATCTACACTTGCTTCAAACAGACAAGGGTTCTTTCTCCCACCCTGGACATTATTCCGACACAATCCCTAATTGTTCGGTTCCTACAATGCAGGGGGTTCAGCCTCAGCCTCACAACAATCAGAACCAGATTGCTTTTGGAAGGAAGACGGCCCCCCGAAGCCTTTACGTCCTTCTGTAGCCACAAAGGCAGAAGCATACTGGCAAGCTATTTAACCTCAGCAGACTGAAAGCCGAAACCAAGGTCACAACAAGATCTGTTATAGAACTCCAATATGCTGATGACAATGTAATTTGTGCACATTCAGAAGAAGACCTACAAGCTACTCTAAACACATCGGCAGAAGCATATGAGCTCAGCCTCTCATTGAACGTTGAACATTTGGCTTTCAGCAGACTGAAAGCCAAAACCAAGGTCACAATAACATGTTATAGAACTCCAATATGCCAATGATAACATAATCTGTGCACAGTCAGAAGAAGACCTATAACTCTAAACACTCTTGCAGAAGCACACAAGAAGTTCAGCCTCTCATTGAACATCAAGGAAACCAAAGTGCTCTTCCAGCAGTCACCAGACAATCCCTCTGCAATGCCAGAAACACAGCTTAATTGTGTAATATTGGAAAATGTGACCATTTCCACTCCCTTGGCAGCCACCTCTCCACAAAAATAAACCCTGACACTGAAATACAACACTGCTTGAGCTCTGCGAGTGCATTTTTCCAAATGAAGCAGAGTGTTTGAGGACCAGAACATCCATAGGGAAATAATAAGGGCTAGAAGGCATGATCATCAGGTTTGCAGATGACACCAAATTGGGAGGGATAGCCAATACTCCAGAGGACAGGAGCAGAATTCAAAACGATCTTGACAGATTAGAGAGATGATGGGCCAAAACTAACAAAATGAAGTTCAACAGTGACAAATGCAAGATACTCCACTTTGGCAGAAAAAAATGAAATGCAAAGATACAGAATGGGGGACAATGCCTGGCTCGAGAGCAGTACGTGTGAAAAAGATCTTGGAGTCCTCGTGGACAACAAGTTAAACATGAGCCAACAACGTGATGTGGCGGCAAAAAAAGCCAATGGGATTTTGGCCTGCATCAAGAGGAGCCTAGTGTCTAGATCTAAGGAAGTAATGCTACCCCTCTATTCTGTTTTGGTTAGACCACATCTGGAATATTGTGTCCAGTTCTGGGCACCACAATTCAAGAGAGATATTGACAAGCTGGAATGTGTCCAGAGGAGGGCGACTCAAATGATAAAAGGTCTGGAGAACAAGCCCTATGAGGAGCGGCTTAGGGAACTGGGCATGTTTAGCCTGAAGAAGAGAAGGCTGAGAGGAGACATGATTAGGGCCAGGTATAAGTATGTGAGAGGAAGCCACAGGGAGGAGGAGGGAGCAAGCTTCCTTTCTGCTTCCCTGGAGACTAGGACGCAATGGAACAATGGCTTCAAACTACAAGAGAGGAGATTCCATCTGAACATTAGGAAGAACTTCCTGACTGTGAGAGCCGTTCAGCAGTGGAACTCTCTGCCCCGGAGGGAGTGTGGTGGAGGCTCCTTCTTTGGAAGCTTTTAAGCAGAGGCTGGATGGCCATCTGTCAGGGGTGATTTGAATACAATATTCCTGCTTCTTGGCAGAATGGGGTTGGACTGGATGGCCCATGAGGTCTCTTCCAACTCTTTGATTCTATGATTCTATAAATCAAGAGGCTTGGTGATAAAAGCTATTGTTCTCCCAACCGTGCTATATGTCTGTGAAACGTGGACTATCTACGGATATCACACTCAAAACTGTGGCAGAGACACCCAAAGGGAACTGGGAAGCCCTGGCCCTTGAGTGCTCTAACTGAAGGTCAGCTGTGACCAGCAGTGCTGCAGAATTTGAAGAGGCACGAATGGAGGGCAAAAGAAAGAAACGTGCCAAGAGGAAGGCGCATCAAGGCAACTCCGACCAGGACTGCCTTCCACCAGCAAACCTATGCTCTCACTGCGGGAGAACATGCAGGTCAAGAATAGGGCTCCACAGCCACCTACTTATCCACCGCCTGGACACTTCACTTGGAAGGCGATCATACTCGGACAACGAGGGATCACCTAAGTAAGGTCACTCTGGGAAATGCAGTTCAGTGCAGGGCCTTTTACATTCTCTGTCACAGAGGGCCTTGCCCTTCCAAACTGCATTTCCTAGAAGGCTGTGTTCTCAGTCTCCCACCTAGCTGCCCTAATATCGAATCAGCCCTCATATTGAATCTAACGAACTGCACAATCACTTTGCACAGCCCTAATATAAATTCTAACGAATTGTACGATCACTTTGCACAGCCCTAATATCGAATCTAATGAATTGCATGATCATTTTGAACAGCCCTAATATCGAATCTAATGAATTGCACTATCATTTTGCACAGCCCTAATACTGAATCTAACTAATTGCTCAATCACTTTGCACAGCCCTAATATCGAATCTAATGAATCGCACGATCACTTTGCACAGCCCTAATATTGACTCTAACGAATTGCTCGATCACTTTGCACAGCCCTGATATCGAATCTAATGAATTGCACAATCAATTTGCACAGCCCTAATATCGAATCTAATGAATTGCACAATCAATTTGCACAGCCCTAATATCGAATCTAACAAATTGCACAATCATTTTGCACAGCCCTAATATCGAATCTAACAAATTGCACGAGCATTTTGAACAGCCCTAATATCGAATCTAATGAATTGCACAATCATTTTGCACAGCCCTAATATCGAATCTAACAAATTGCACGATCAATTTGCACAGCCCTAATATCGAATCTAACAAATTGCACGATCACTTTGCACAGCCCTAATATCGAATCTAATGAATTGCACAATCACTTTGCACAGCCCTAATAGTGAATGTAATGAATTGCATGATCATTCTGCACAGCCCTAATATTGAATCTAACAAATTGCACGAGAATTTTGCACAGCTCTAATATCGAATCTAACGAATTGCTCGATCACTTTGCACAGCCCTAATATCGAATCTAATTGCACAATCACTTTGCACAGCCCTAATAGTGAATGTAATAAATTGCATGATCAGTCTGCACAGCCCTAATATCGAATCTAACAAATTGCATGAGCATTTTGAACAGCTCTAATATCGAATCTAACGAATTCCTCGATCACTTTGCACAACCCTAATATTGAATCTAACGAATTGCACGAACATTTTGCACAGCCCTAATACTGAATCTAACAAATTACACGATCACGTCGCACAGCCTTAATATCGAATATAATGAATTGCACGATCACTTTGCACAGCCCTAATATCAACATTAGACCAAAAAATATATAGCACACTGGGCTGTAAAACTGCCATTTGTTCCTCCTTCCTTGTCCTTAATCTTCGCACTGTGATGCTTCCCAGTTTAACCCAGTGATGGCAAGGATCAAACCATCAAACCAGAGCTCCTGTGAATTCCGAGCCACCTGGCCCGCTGCCTTGAGCTGGCGCACTTCCCTGGGAGAGTGCGAGGGCCTTCTCCAGGGAGAAGCTGTGTCTCAGGCCTCATTACGATGCTCAGAGCTGCGGCTGTGCGACACATAACAACCACAGGCAGCCGGGAAGAACAGAGGCACCATCAAAACCAGCAGGCAGACAAAATGTTCAGCGGTCCCAGAGCGGCTCCCGAGAAAGGGAACTTTTCACGACAAGCACTTGTTCGACTCTGGAGATGAGAGCATCCAAACAAACAAAAGCGCAGGGCTCGGAGCCAGGGAGGACGCTCCGTTTGCACATACAAACCCCAGAAGAGCAGCACAAAACAACAGCGACAACCCAGCCGGGGCTTTGTGAGTAAGCAGCCATCGAAATGAAAAGGAAAGTTGCTTCTCCCTCCTATATTTTGGTGGCTTTGGCGCTCGTGGAAACAGAAGCAGGTGCAAGCTCATCTAAATATGTATTGATGTCAAGGGCACAAAGGGACAGTGGAGTCTCACTTATCTGACCTTCGCTTATCCGACATTCCGTCTTATACGACACTCCTATCAGTCACCCCTGTTTTCCTCCAGCACTTCCCCTCCAATTCAAGGCACGCTCCCCAACTCTCTCTCCATTCCCAATACAATAGAATCTCACTTATCCGACCTTTGCTTATCCAACATTCCGTCTTATCTGACGCTCTTATCCGACACCCACTTTTCCTCCAGCATTTCCCCTTCAATTCAAGAAGCGCTCCCCAACTCTCTCTCCATTCCCAATACAATAGAATCTCACTTATCCGACCTTTGCTTATCCAACATTCCGTCTTATCTGACGCTCTTATCTGGCACCCACTTTTCCTCTAGCATTTCCTCTTCACTTAAAGGAGCGCTCCCCAATTCTCTCTCCATTCCCAATACAGTAGTCTTGCCTATCTGACCTTCACTTATCCGACATTCCATCTTATCCAACACTCTTATCTGACACTCACTTTTCTTCCAGCATTTCCTTCACTTAAAGGAGTGCTCCCCAATTCTCTCTCCATTCCCAATACAGTAGTCTTGCCTATCCAGCCTTTGCTTATCCGACATTCCGTCTTATCCGACACTCTTATCCATCACCCATTTTCCTCCAGCATTTCCCCTTCAATTCAAGGCATGCTCCCCAACTCTCTCTCCATTCCCAATACAATAGAGTCTCGCTTATCCGACCTTTGCTTATCCAACATTCCGTCTTATCTGACACTCTTATCCGACACCCACTTTTCCTCCAGCATTTCCTCTTCAATTCAAGGAGCGCTCCCCAATTCTCTCTCCATTCCCAATACAGTAGTGTTGCCTATCCGACCTTTGCTTATCCAACATTCCGTCTTATCCGACGCTCTTATCCGACACCCACTTTTCCACCAGCATTTCCCCTTCAATTAAATAAGTAGTTGCTGGGATTTATAGTTCACCAAACTACAAGAGAGGACATTCCATCTGAACACGAGGAAGAACTTTCTGACTGTGAGAGCCATTCAGCAGTGGAACGCTCCGCCCCGGAGTGTGGTGGAGGCTTTTAAGCAGAGGCTGGATGGCCATCTGTTGAGGGTGCTTTGAATGCGATTTTCCTGCTTCTCGGCCAAATGGGGTTGGACTGGATGGCCCACCAGGTCTCTTTCAACTCTAGGATTCTATCATCAAAGAGCATTCTGAATCTCACCAATGTTGGAATTGAACCAGTCTTGGCACACAGAACTCCCATGACCCACAGAAAATATTGGAAGAGTCTGCTGGGCATTGACCTTGAGTTTTGGAGTTGTAGTTCACCTCCATCCAGAGAGCACTGTGGATTCAAGCAGTGATGGATCTGGACCAAACATGGCATGGATACTCAAAATGCCCAGATGTGAACACTGGTGGAGTTTGGGAAATAGACTTTGACCTTTGGGAGTTGTAGTTGCTGGGATTTATAGTTCACCTCCAATCAAAGAGCATTCTGAACTCCACCAATGATGGAATTGAACCGAACTTGGCACCCAGAAATCCTATGACCAACAGAAAATATTGGAAGGCTTTGGTGGGCATTGACCTTGAGTTTTGGAGTTGTAGTCCACCTCCATCCAGAGAGCACTGTGGATTCAAGCAGTGATGGATCTGGATGAAACTTGGCATGGATACTCTATATGCCCAAATATAAACACTGGTTGAGTTTGGGGGAAATAAACCTTGACATTTTGGAGTTATAGTTGCTGGGATTTATAGTTCACCTACAATCAAAGAGCATTCCCGGACTCCAACAGTGATGCAACTGAACCAAACTTGGCACACAGAACTCCCATGACCAACAGAAAATACTGGAAGGGTCTGGTGGTCATTGACGTTGAGTTTGGGAGTTGTAGTTTACCTCCATCCAGAGAGTACTGTGGATTCTATTGGTATTTTACTTTATTCTTATTGTATTATAATTTATTATTTTAATGTCGTTTTGATAATGTTGTTGTTGTCTGATGTATATGCTTTGATTTTATTGCTGTATTATGTTGTCCAGGCTTGGCCCCATGTAAGCCGCTCCAAGTCCCCATCGGGGAGATGGTAGCGGGGTAGAAATAAAGATGATGATGATGATGATGATGATGATGATTATAAGGTAAAGGTAAAGGTAGTCCCCTGACATTAAGTCCATCACGTCTGACTCTGGGGTGTGGTGCTCATCTCCATTTCTAAGCTGAAGAGCCAGCGTTGTCCGTAGACACCTCCAAGGTCAGGTGGCCACTGGCATGACTGCATGGAGTGCCGTTACCATCCCACTGGAGTGGTACCTATTGATCTACTCACATTTGCATGTTTTCGAACTGCTAGGTTGGCAGAAGCTAGTGCTGACAGCAGAAGCTCACGCCGCTCCCCGGAATCGAACCTGCGACCTTTCGGTCAACAAGCTCAGCAGCTCAGCGCTTTAACCCACTGCGCCACTGGGGGCACCATGGGGAGATGGAAGCAGGGTAGAAATAAAGATGATGATGATGATGATGATTATTATTATTATTATGGATCTGGACGAAACTTGGCACGGATACTCAATATGCACAAATATGAACACTGGTGGAGTTTGTGGGAAACAGACTTTGGCATTTGGGAGTTGTAGTTGCTGGGATTTATAGTTCACCACCAATCAAAGAGCATTCCGAACTCCAACAGTGATGCAACTGAACCAAACTTGGCACCCAGAACTCCCACGACCAAGAGAAAATACTGGAAGGGTCTGGTGGGAATTGACCTTGAGTTTGGGAATTGTAGTTCACCTCCATCCAGAGAGCACTGTGGATTCTAGCAAGGATGGATCTGGACCAAACTTGGCACAGATACTCAATATGCCCAGATGTGAACACTGGTGAAGTTTGGGAACCAGACCTTGACATTTGGGAGTTGTAGTTGCTGGGATTTATAGTTCACCTCCAATCAAAGAGCATTCCGAACTCCACCAATGATAGAATTGAACCAAACTTGGCACCCAGAACTCCCACGACCAACAGAAAATACTGGAAGGGTCTGGTGGGAATTGACCTTGAGTTTGGGAATTGTAGTTCACCTCCATCCAGAGAGCACTGTGGATTCTAGCAAGGATGGATCTGGACCAAACTTGGCACAGATACTCAATATGCCCAGATGTGAACACTGGTGAAGTTTGGGAAACAGACCTTGACATTTGGGAGTTGTAGTTGCTGGGATTTATAGTTCACCTCCAATCAAAGAGCATTCCGAACTCCACCAATGATAGAATTGAACCAAACTTGGCACCCAGAACTCCCACGACCAACAGAAAATACTGGAAGGGTCTGGTGGGAATTGACCTTGAGTTTGGGAATTGTAGTTCACCTCCATCCAGAGAGCACTGTGGATTCTAGCAAGGATGGATCTGGACCAAACTTGGCACAGATACTCAATATGCCCAGATGTGAACACTGGTGAAGTTTGGGAAACAGACCTTGACATTTGGGAGTTGTAGTTGCTGGGATTTATAGTTCACCTCCAATCAAAGAGCATTCCGAACTCCACCAATGATATAATTGAACCAAACTTGGCACACAGGATTTATTTATTTATTTATTTCACAGTTTTGTATATCGAGCTTCTCAACCTCGTCGAGGGACTCAGCCCGGTTTACAGCCATAAAAACGTATACATTCATTAAAATACCATATATCACAAATTACACATCAACTTTAAAAACACTAAATATAAAACTACAGTGGTCAGTCGTCCTATTAAGATGGATCTACGTCCACTTCCATCCAGAGTCCTATGGTGTTGTCTCATTCCTCGAAGGCCTGACTCCACAGCCACGTCTTCACCCGTTTCCTAAATGTTAGGAAGGATGGGGCGGTTCTGGCCTCCAGAGGGAGAGAGTTCCAGAGTCGCGGGGCCACCACCGAGAACCCCATGACCAACATGTTTCCTGATGGTCTTTGCCGACCCCTCTGACCCGCCCCCCAGGGGTCCTGACCCCCAGATTGAGAACCACCACCACCTTAGAAGACGCCACTGCAGTCAACCCACACCTGGAATCCCAGTCTCACGGTGGGCCTCCTCTGGGGCCGCACATGCTTCTTGAAGGTGGGAAGCAGCAGGAAGCTCTCTGTGCAACAAAACAGATCCCTCCAGACTGAGAGAGGCTTTTGAAGTTCCACGTCGTTCCTCTCCATGCTGCGACTCAGCAGGTAGGAACCTTCCCTTTTCAGTCTACCTTGAGGCAACACTTAGGAGGACGGAGAAAAAAAGGTGGCTCTGAAAGTAGTTTGCCCATTAGCCCGGTTGCAGGAGGTTTTACAGTCCCTCCAAGCAACGACGTTAATGTCCATGAAAATAGGATGGAGCCCCAATAAAGTCCCAAGCCCAGTGGCGCGGCCCCCCTGCCCTCCTCCTCCTCCTCCTCTCTCGTATCCATAGCTGTAAAAGCCCTTTTTTAATTTTCTTGGCCCCCGAAAGTAAGTAAACGGAGGCTGCCTCATAGAGAACATGGCGGAGAACAAAGATGGGGAGGGAGGGGACTGCGACACCTCATAAAGGTAGAGACAGAGGACGCAAAATGAAAGCCTGCCTGCGTTTACCGAGCAAAGACTCGCTATTAAGCGCAGAGAGACGTCGCGGTCGTAAAAACACAACGCAGGGCAGCCCTCTGGCAAAGGGGGGGAGACGGGCCCACATTTGGAAGGAAGATGGAGACACCGCCGCGCATGCAATGTGGTCCACACAGGAGAAGGCGCACAAGGCATCCGAGGCCAACAGACCGTCCTGGAAGATGATGGTATGAGGGTTGAATGAAAAGTAATGCCTCCACCTTCATAACTCAACAGATGGGAGTATTGGTATGCGGCAGGTACTGGCTTGTTCAGTAGACTCTCCTCTACAGTTCCATTTTGGTGGCAAGCCTTAGCATTGGACGGTTGTGTTGTTCAAGTAAAAGTAATGCCTCCACCTTTGTAACTCCTCAACAGATGGCAGTACTGGTATGCAGCAGGTACTGGCTTGTTCAGTAGACTCTCCTCTACAGTTCCATTTTGGCAGGGAGCCTTGGCATTGAACGGTTGTGTTGTTAAAGTGCAAAGTAATGCCTCCACCTTTGTAACTCCTCAACAGATGGCAATACCGGTATGCAGCAGGTACTGGCTTGTTCAGTAGACTCTCCTCTACAGTTCCATTTTGGTGGGAAGGCTTAGCATTGAACGGTTGTGTTGTTAAAGTGCAAAGTAATGCCTCCACCTTGGTAACTCCTCAACAGATGGCAGTACTGGTATGCAGCAGGTACTGGCTTGTTCAGTAGACTCTCCTCTACAGTTCCATTTTGGCAGGGAGCCTTTGCATTGAACAGTTGTGTTGTTAAAGTGCAAAGTAATGCCTCCACCTTTGTAAGTCCTCAACGGATGGCAGTACTGGTATGCGGCAGGTACTGGCTTGTTCAGTAGACTCTCCTCTACTGTTCCATTTTGGCAGGAAGCCTTAGCATTGAACAGTTGTGTTGTTAAAGTGCAAAGTAATGCCTCCACCTTTGTAAGTCCTCAACGGATGGCAGTACTGATATGCGGCAGGTACTGGCTTGTTCAGTAGACTCTCCTCTACTGTTCCATTTTGGCAGGAAGCCTTAGCATTGAACAGTTGTGTTGTTAAAGTGCAAAGTAATGCCTCCACCTTTGTAAGTCCTCAACGGATGGCAGTACTGGTATGCAGCAGGTACTGGCTTGTTCATTAGACTCTCCTCTACAGTTCCATTTTGGCAGGAAGCCTTAGCATTGAACAGTTGTGTTGCTAAAGTGCAAAGTAATGCCTCCACCTTCATAACTCAACAGATGGCAGTACTAGTATGCGGCAGGTACTGGCTTGTTCAGTAGACTCTCCTCTACAGTTCCATCTTGGCGGGGAACCTTACCATTGAGCGGTTGTGTTGCTAAAGTGTGAAGTATGGAACCCTACGTAGACAGTCCATCAATGCCACTTAAGCATCGTATGCAGCAAGTACTCACATATTCAGTAGACTCTCCTCTACAGTTCCATTTTGGCGGGGAGCCTTACCATTGAGCGGTTGTGTTGCTAAAGTGTGAAGTATGGAACCCTGCGCAGACGGTCCATCAATGCGACTTAAGCAACATATGCAGCAAGTACTGGCATGTTCAGTAGACTCTCCTCTACAGTTCCATTTTGGTGGGGAGCCTTACCATTGAACGGTTGTGTTGCTAAAGTGTGAAGTATGGAACCCTGCGCAGATGGTCCATCACTGCCACTTAAGCATCGTATGCAGCAAGTACTGGCATGTTCAGTAGACTCTCCTCTACAGTTCCATTTTGGCGGGGAGCCTTACCATTGAACGGTTGTGTTGCTAAAGTGTGAAGTATGGAACCCTGCGCAGATGGTCCATCACTGCCACTTAAGCATCGTATGCAGCAAGTACTGGCATGTCCAGTAGACTCTACTCTACAGTTCCATTTTGGCGGGGAGCCTTACGATTGAGTGGTTGTGCTGTTAAATTGTGAAGTATGGAACCCTGCGCAGCTTTTAAACTGAGGCTGGATGGCCATCTGTCAGGGGTGATTTGAATGCAATATTCCTGCTTCTTGGCAGAATAGGGTTGGACTGCATGATGGCCCAAGAGGTCTCTTCCAACTCTTTGGTTCTATGATTCTATGACCTCCAGGTTGAGGAACACTGGACTAGATGTCCCATGTGGTGTGTTCCAACTCTACGAAAGCAGGAGGCAAAGGTTGGCTGGCGGAGGTGCGATGCGCAGCGGGCGGCAATGTGGAGAGGGGCCCTGGCTGTTCTCTCCCATGTGCTTCTCCTCGGCTCACACCTCCTCCTCCTCCTTTCCTTTCCGCCTTCTTCTCTAATTATCAGCCCGGGTCCCAGGGGTTCTCGCCCGCTCTTGTTTTCGGAAGGAGGAAGTTGCCTCCTAATCTCCCGGCCTGGATGTTGTGTGCGTCTGTCAGCAGTCAAATGAAGCTTGGCCCCCTGACAGCTGCCTTCTGGACCCCCATGAGCAAGCGAGTGAGCAAGCAAGCAAGCCAGGAGAAGTGCCCATCCTTCGGCCACCACCACCACCATTGAGGGCCCCTCTCCCCTCTTTGATGCCGAGTGGGGATTTGGGTCTTTCCCCCCAAGGTGATGCGCTAATGCATTTTGCATTTGCGCTCAACCCGCCAGGGGCCAAAGGGTTAACCCAAAGTGGCAGACCTTAACGACTACTGTTACAGTTGCTTGGCAACTAGCGAAGGTACCTTAGGAAGGCCTAATTAATGAAGGGGAGGACAAGGAGTTCCTGGTAAATAAACCATGGCAGCCCGCTCAGGAGGGCTTTTGTTGGCGCACGCACCTCCGGGATCACAGCATCCCTCCTTCCATCCCAAGGGGAGCGCACAGGCACATATACATACACACACACACACACACACGCACACACGCACACATACAGGCAGTTCAGCAACATTTTGGGAACGTCTCTGAAGATCCTTCTCAAGTCACTTTCTTGGCTGGGGGGAAAGCATTAGGGGGTGCACAGTCAAGAAACAACCAAAAGCAGCATTTCTCCACCATCCAAATGCCACGATCCCTTAATGCAGTGGAGGTCAGGACCCCTGTGGGGGTCGCGAGGGGGTATCAGAGGGGTCACCAAAGACCATCAGAAAATACAGTATTTTCTGTTGGTCACGGGGGTTCCGTATGGGAAGTTTGGCCCAATTCTATCATTGGTGGAGTTCAGAATGCTCTTTGATTATAGGTGAACTATAAATCCCAGCAACTACAACTCCCAAATGTCAAGGTCTATTCTCACCAAATCGCACCAGTTTCCACATTTAGGCATATTGAGTATTCATGCCAAGTTTGGTCCAGATACATCAGTGCTCTCTGGATGTAGGTAAACTCCAAAACCCAAGGTCAATGCCCACCAAACCCTTCTAGTATTTTCTGTTGGTCATGGGAGCTCTGTGACCCAAGTTTGGTTCAATTCCATCATTGGTGGAGTTCCGAATGCTCTTTGATATTGTAGGTGAACTATAAATCCCAGCAACTACAACTCCCAAATGTTAAGGTCTATTTTTCTCAAACTCCTCCAGTGTGCACATTTCAGCATATTGAGTATTTGTGCCAAATTTCGTCCAGATCCATCATTGTTTGAGTCCACGGTGCTCTCTGGATGTAGGTGAACTACAACTCCAAAAATTCAAGGTCAATGTCCACCAGATCCTCCCAGTATTTTCTCTTGGCCAAGGGCGTTCTGTGTGCCAAGTTTGGTTCAATTTCATCATTGGTGGTGTTCAGAATGCTCTTTGATTGCAGGTGAACTATAAATCCCAGCCACTACAGCTCCCAAATGACAAAATCAATCCCCCAACCCCACCGGTATTCATATTTGGGCATATTGGGTATTTGGGATTTGAAAATACATCCTGCGTAGCAGATATTTACATGACGATTCATAACAGTAGCAAAATTACAGTTACGAAGTAGCAATGAAAATAATGTGATGGTTGGGGGTCAACACAACATGAGGACCTCTACTAAGGGGTCGCGGCATTAGAAAGGTTGAGAGCCATTGCCTTAATGCATCTCCTCCTGTTGTGGTGACCCCCAACCAGAACATTATTTTCAGATGGAAGGAAAGGGGTCTCTCTCTAGTCCAGTGTTCCTCAACTTTCCGAATGCCGCAACTCCTTATTAGTACACTTCCTCATGTTGTGTTGATCCCCAAACATCACATTATTTTCGTTGCTACGTCTTAACTCTCATTTTGCTCCTGTTATGAATCGTCATGTAAATATCTGATCTGCAGGATGGATTTCCATTCACTGGACCAAATATGGCACAAATACCCGATACACCCACATTTGAATACTGGTGAGGTTGATTTTGTCATTTGGGAGTTGTAGTCGATGGAATTCTTGGCAGGGGGTTGGACTGGATGGCCCATGAGGTCTCTTCCAACTCTTTGATTCTATGATTCTATGAATTTGCTGGGATTTATAGTTCGCCGACAATCAAAGAGCAGTCTGAACTCCACCAACGATGGAAGTGAACTTAACTTGGCACACACAACTGCCATGACCTACAGAAAATACTAGAAGGGTTTGGTGGGCATTGAACTTGAGCTTGGGAGTAGTAGTTCACCTACATCCAGAGATCACTGTGGACTCTATGATGGATCTGGACCAAACTTGCCACACAGAACTCCCATGACCAAGAGAAAATACTGGAAGGGTCTGCTGGACACTCAACTTGAGTTTTGGATTTGTAGTTCACTTACATCCAGAGAGCAACAATGATTGTTCTGGACCAGTGGTTCTCAACCTGGGGTCCCCAGATGTTTTTGGCCTTCAACTCCCAGAAATCCTAACAGCTGGTAAACTGGCTGGGATTTCTGGGAGTTGTAGGCCAAAAACATCTGGGGACCCCAGGTTGAGAAGCACTGTTCTGGACCAAACTTGGCATGGATACTCAATATGCCCAAATATGAACACAGATGGAGTTTGGGGAAAATAGACCTTGAATTTGGGAGTTCTAGTTGCTGGGATTTATAGTTCACCTACAATCAAAGAGTTGGAGTCCAAAACACCTGGAGCGAGGGCCCAAGTTGGCCCATGCCTTTGTCCTTTTGGAACTGGACACTTCAGTCAATCAAAGGGGTCATCTGCATACCCACGTTGTGGGAGTTGGAGTCCAAAACACCTGGAGAGAGGGCCCAAGTTGGTCCTCTTGGGACTGGGCACTTCAGTCAATCAAGGGATCATCTGCATACCCACGTTACGGGAGTTGGAGTCCAAAACATCTGGAGGGAAGGCCCAAGTTGGTCCTCATGGAACTGTATGCGTCAGTCAATCAAGTGATCATCTGCTAATCCGCGTTGTGGGAGTTGGAGTCCAAAACACATTAAGGGAAGGCCAAGTTGCCCCATGCCTTTGTCCCCTTGGAACCGGACATTTCGGTCAATCAAGGGATCATCTGCATACCCATGTTGTGGGAGTTGGAGTCCAAAACACCTGGAGGGAGGGCCAGAGTTGGCCCATGTCTTTGTCCTCTTGGAACTAGACACATCAGTCAATCAAGGGATCATCTGCAAACCCGCATTGTGGGAGTTGGAGTCTAAAACCCCTGGAGGGAGGGCCCAAGTTGGTCCAGGCCCTTGTCCTCTTGGAAATGGACACTTCAGTCCATCAAGGGATCATCTGCATACCCACGTTACGGAGTAGAGGTCCAAAACACCTGGAGGGAGGGCCCAAGTTGGCCCATGCCTTTGTCCTCATGGAACTGTACACGTCAGTCCATCAAGGGATCATGTGCAAACCCGCATTGTGGGAGTTGGAGTCCCAAACACCTGGAGGGAGGTCCGAAGTTTGCTTGTGCCTGTTGTAGAGTGAGCCTTGGAAGCAGTTCTTCCCTCCCAGTCCTCGCCCTGTTTTGTGTTTCCCTTTGGAGGTCATTGCTGGCCAGATGGAAAATATTAAGGCAAACGGGTTGCAGCTAAATCAATGGGCCGCAGAGCTCTGCCAAGAAGCCCCCTCCCCAGGCTAACTACAAGCAGATTTGCAGGCTCCTCCGCTACAATGAGAGATTTGGCACATCCTCTGCCCGGCCAAACAGCAGGAGGGCAAGAGGCCAGCTGAGAGTGGCTACTGTGCCAAACAGACTGTGCAGCTCTTGCTGCTTGAATGCTTCAGCAGAAAGAGCGAGAATCGATGAGCTCTTGCTATAAACAACTCCCTGGGCTTTTTCTTTGGCTGCAAGAGAATTATATTTTAAAAAGCAGCAGCATAACTTAATCCCAGGGCAAAAAGTATGGCTGCCCCAAGCAGGCTGACTCTCGGTGAAAAGAGAGAATGCACCACTTGGAAAGGAAGAAGAAGAAGGGGAGATGCAGCCACTTGCAGAACCAAAACGAAAACGGGGGCAATGACGCAACTCAGCCTGGTTGGCAAAAGAGGCGGCCCTGAACCTAAAGTTAAGCTAAGGACCTGACCACATTCGGAAATACTCTGTTTCTGGGACTGTTTGAGAATGATTCCGAACGGGTCCCATCACACAACACTTGCCCCATCCCATCCGTATTACGTCGGAATCCGTCTGCAAAGCGTCGCACAAACAGATTCTTTGCAAGCGGAACTCCAGTCGTGTTTTCTGAAATTCTACAGTTCCTTCTGTCGCTGAAGCGCTGTTTTTGGACCTGATCACATTAGGAAATACTAATTTCTGAGACTGACAACAATTCGGAATGGGTCCCATCACACAACGCTTGCCCCGTCTTGCCAGTATTCTGTCGGACTCCGACTGCAAAGCGTTGCAGAAACAGATTCTTTGCAGACAGAATTCTAATAATCTTTTTTGAAATGTTACGGATCCTTCAGTTGCTGAAGCGCTGTTTTTGGACCTGATCACATTAGGAAATACTAATTTCTGAGACTGACGACAATTCGGAATGGGTCCCATCACACAACGCTTGCCCCCTCCCGCCAGTATTCTGTCGGACTCCGGCTGCAAAGCGTTGCAGAAACGGATTCTTTGCAAACGAAATTCTAATTGTGTTTTGTGAAATGCTACAGATCCTTCTGTTGCTGAAGCACAGTTTTTGGACCTGATCACATTGGAAAATACTCCGTTTCTGAGACAGTTTGAGAATGATTCCAAACGGGTCTCATCACTTGCCCCGCTCCAAACAATATTCTGTCGGAATCCGTCTGCAAAGTGTTGCAGAAACGGATTCTTTGCAGGCGGAACTCCAATTGTGTTTTCTGAAATGCTACAGATCCTTCCATTGCTGAAGCACTGTTTTTGGACCTGATCACATTAGGAAATATTCTGTTTCTGAACCTGTTTGAGAATATTCGGAATGGGTCCCATCACACAACTCTTGCCCCAACCTGTCTGTATCCCATCGCAATCCGTCTGCAAAGCGTCGCAGAAACAAATTATCTGCAGGCAGAATTGAAATTGTGTTTTTTGAAATGCTACGGATCCTCCTATTGTTGAAGCACTGTTTTAGTATGCGATGGGAAAAATCTGTATATGCATCCCATTAGCAATGATACTTTTTAAAAGGTCACAGAGTGATGTAGAGGGTGTTTTGAATGCATTGGGAGGAGCCGGGCTTCCGTGGTGTGACGAGTCAAAGCGCAGTGTTTTCCAATCATAAGAATTGTGATAATCCGGTGGGAAGAGGAGAAGATGCATCCCGTCTCAATACAGTATGCATCCTGTCCTCCAATAACATGGGATGCATACTGATATAAACAGATTGTATCCCAATGTGATAGATAAGGTCCTAAAATTCTGCATGCAAAGAATTCATTTCTGTGACGCTCTGCAGACAGATTCCGA
The DNA here is from genome assembly GCF_037176765.1 of Anolis sagrei. Taxonomy (NCBI): domain Eukaryota; kingdom Metazoa; phylum Chordata; class Lepidosauria; order Squamata; family Anolidae; genus Anolis; species Anolis sagrei. The sequence goes on along the minus strand of NC_090031.1, from coordinate 978,494 downwards.
CAGAATACTGACGGGATGGGGCAAGCATCGTGCGATGGGACCCGATTGGAATCATTCTCAAACACTCTCAGAAGTGGAGCATTTCCTAGTGTGATAAGGTCCTAAGATTTGATCGCTCTAGTCCGTGGAAAAGGGAAAGCTTACACCAAGTTTCCCTATGGATGAAAGAGGGCGGTGTCTCCATCTTCACGGTGGTTCTGATGGGATGGGGCAAACGTCGTGTGATGGTACCCCACTGGAATCATTCTCAAACAGTCTCAGAAGTGGAGTATTTCCTAGTGTGATAAGGTCCTAAGATTTGATCGCTCTGGTCCGTGGAAAAGGGAAAGTTTACACCAAGTTTCCCTACGGATGAAAGAGGACGGAGTCTCCATCTTCACGGCGGTTCTGATGGGATGGGGCAAGCTTTGTGTGGTGGGACCCCATTGGAATCATTCTCAAACAGTCTCAGAAGTGGAGTATTTCCTAATGTGATAAGGTCCTAAGATTTGATCGCGCTGCTCCATGGAAGAGGGAAAGCTTCCACCAAGTTTCCTTAGGGATGAGGGAAGACGGTGTCTCCATCTTCATGGCAGTTCCTATGGGATGGGGCAAATGTTGTGTGGTGGGACCCCATTGGAATCATTCTCAAATAGTCTCAGAAGTGGAGTATTTCCTAGTGTGATAAGGTCCTAAGATTTGATCGCTCTGGTCCATGGAAAAAGGAAAGCTTTCACCCAAGATTCCCTACAGATAAAAGAGGATGGAGTCTCCATCTTCACGGAGGTTCTGATGGGATGGGGCAAGCGTTGTGTGGTGGGACCCCATTGGAATCATTCTCAAATAGTCTCAGAAGTGTATTTCCTAGTGTGACAAGGTCCTAAGATTTGATCGCTCTGGTCCGTGAAAAAGGGAAAGCTTCCACCAAGTTTCCCTACGGATGAAAGAGGACCGAGCCTCCATCTTCACGGCAATTCCTACAGGATGGGGGAAGCATCGTGTGATGGGACCCCATTGGAATCATTCTCAAACAGTCTCAGAAGTGGAGTATTTCCTAATGTGATAAGGTCCTAAGATTTGATTGCTCTGGTCTGTAGAAAAGGGAAAGCTTCCATCCAAGTTTCCCAATGGATGAAAGAGGACCGAGTGTCCATCTTCACGGCGGTTCTGGCAGAACGATGAACATGGCATCACTTCCAAAGTTCAGCTGAGTCTGAGCTGGGTTTCCATGGCATCTTCCTTAGTTGCCATGCCAGCTTGCAGTGCCTTCCAGCTTCGTTACATAAGGAAAGGCTGGTGGGTCAATCTCCTGTGCCCAGCCGGGCAACGTTCCATCTCCGGCCAGCAAGCCGGAGCAAATGCAATGTCTCAAAGCAACAACAGGAGGGAAACTGCTAGGAAATGCCTCTCAGATGCATGCTGTGCTCCCTCGGTTGCTCACCTTTTGCCCAAAGCAAATAGAAATGAGGAAGAAGGCCAACTTTGGGAGGTGATTGAGAGATAGAGACACAGCAAAAGCACCCTCAATCCTTGCCTCCTCCCACTCTCCAAACCAGATGTGTCCAAAACTTTATGGGAAATAGCAGGAGAGGAAAGAAGCAGAGTGGACAGAGGGCGGATTGAGAAGACACGGGGTGCATCACCACAAATCTCCAAAGCCTTAAAGTCTCACCTGTCACTGACCAAACTTAAATATAAATTGGAGGAAGGGAGTTTTGTGTACAGGACTTGAATTATCACAACAACAACAACAACAGCAACAGCAACAAGCAAGACAAATTGCCAAACTGGCAGGAAACAACTCCGAGTACAACCAGTCCATTCCGGGCAATTATTGTTGTCATCTGCCATCTGTAATAGGATAGAGCACTTAGGCGCCTGCCATCGATTGCCAGATTGCACCAGCACTTACGCCCCTTCCCCGTCCCTCTATGCCGCACTTTATTATCACTAAGTAGAGCACTTTAGACCTAGCACTTTATTGAGATCTGCACTTTATTAATGTGCCTTTAGACCTTGCACTCTGTTAATGTGCCTTTATGAATGTGTGCTGCTGCTAACTAATTACGATCATTACGATTACTGACGAATTGCTCCCAATTCTAGCACTTTATGAACTGTCCCATTGTAGTAGTCGGAACATCAATTACCATCTGTATTGCTGCTACCCATGTGGTCCCCTGCCCCCATTTGTGTATTATTCCTGTTGCTTTTTTGTAGCGGAGGGGGCAGAAGGGGTGGTGTTCTGGAGCCTATGAGTGAAGATGTGGTGGGGAGGGGGGAGGAGGGGGAGAGGGGATGTTGGCAAGAACCTATAAGCCTAACAACAAGTGTAGGAGAAAGGGATCGTATGGCTCGGAACTGCGGCATGGAGGAGGGGAGGTGTTCCACTAGCCGAGGGGCCCCCATAGAGGTCGTGGTGGGAAGGAGGAGATGCGGGAGAAGGAGACCTCGAATTCGGCTCAATTCGGACCGCTTATCTAAATTAACTATTCCCAATCGGTCTCCGAAGGTAAATTGGTGTAACCAGGTGAGCGGGCCCTCGGGCTTGAAGGTGGTGTTGTTGAACGCCAGGTCTGTCAACGGAAAGACATCTTGGATCCAGGATTTAATCCTGGAGGAGCGGGCAGATCTGGCGTGCATCACGGAGACCTGGTTGGATGAAGCGGGGGGCGTAAACCTCTCCCAGCTCTGTCCTCCAGGTTTCTCCGTGCAACACCAACCAAGAGCCGGAGGACGGGGAGGCGGTGTCGCAGTGGTCTATAGAGATTCCATCCATCTAACCAGGAGCCCCATCCCGCAGACCACAAATTTTGAATGCGTCCACCTGAGGGTGGGTGACCGGGACAGAATAGGGATTCTGTTAGTGTACCGTCCACCTCGCTGCACTACAGTCTCCCTACCTGAGCTAGCGGGGGTGGTCTCGAGCCTGGCGGTGGAGTCCCAACGGCTTCTTGTGCTGGGGGACTTCAACATCCACGCCGAGGCAACCCTCACAGGTGCGGCTCAGGACTTCATGTCCGCCATGGCAACCATGGGGCTGTCCCAACGAATAACTGGCCCCACCCACTGTGCTGGACACACATTGGACTTGGTTTTCTGTCAGGGATGGGAGCAGGGTGGCGGTGTGGAGGAGTTGGCTATCTCTCCGTTGCCATGGTCCGACCACTTCCTGATTAGATTTAGGCTCACTGCGCCCCCTAACCTCCGCAAGGGTGAAGGACCCATTAGGATGGTCCGCCCCAGGAGGCTAATGGATCCGAGTGGATTCCTGACGGCTCTTGGGGAGTTTCCCGCCGCCGCGGTAGGTGATCATGTCGAGGCCTTGGTCGCTCTCTGGAACGGGGAGATGGCCAGGGCTATTGACAAGATCGCTCCGGAACGTCCCCTCTCGAGTAACCGAGCTAAACCAGCCCCTTGGTTTACTGAGGAGCTGGCAGCGATGAAGCGAAAGAAGAGGGTTCTAGAGAGCGTGTGGCGCTCAGACCCAAGCGAGTCAAACCGAACACGGTTTGTGTCCTTTTTAAGGGCATATGCCGCGGCAATAAAAGCCGCAAAGAAAACTTTCTTTGCGGCCACTATTGCGTCTGCAAAAAACCGTCCGGCGGAGTTGTTTCGGGTTGTCAGAGGTCTTTTAACTCCCCCTACTTCAGGTGGGAGCCCTGACAACTCGGCAGCGCGCTGTGAAGCATTTGCTCGGTTCTTTGCAGACAAAGTCGCTTTGATCCGCTCTGGGCTGGACGCCACGTTAAATGCAGTCTCTGTGGATGTGACTCAAGCACCTGCTTGTCCTATTTTGTTGGATTCTTTTCAGTTTGTGAAACCCGAGGATGTGGACAAGATACTTGGAGGAATGAGACCCACCACGTCCATCCTAGACCCCTGCCCATCCTGGCTTCTGAAGGAGGCCAGAGGGGGATTGGCCGAGTGGGTAACGGTGGTGGTTAATGCCTCCCTTCGGGAAGGCAAGATTCCAGCGAGCCTAAAACAGGCTGTTGTAAAGCCGCTGTTGAAGAAACCATCACTCGACCCCACTAAATTGGACAACTTTCGGCCTGTTTCCAATCTTCCCTTCTTGGGCAAAGTCATGGAAAGCGTGGTGGCCTCACAACTCCAGGTATTCTTGAGAGACACGGATAATCTGGATCCGGCACAGTCTGGTTTCAGACCGGGACATGGTACCGAGACGGTCTTGGTCGCCTTAGTGGATGATCTGCGCCGGGAGCTAGACAGGGGGAGTGTGTCCCTGTTGGTGCTCCTGGACCTCTCAGCGGCCTTCGATACCGTCGACCACGGTATTCTTCTGGGGCGCCTTGCAGGGATGGGTCTTGGGGGCACTGCTTTGCAGTGGCTCCGGTCATTTCTGGAGGGTCGTACTCAGAAGGTGTTGCTGGGGGACTCCTGTTCAGCGCCACAGCCGTTGATCTGTGGCGTTCCTCAGGGTTCCATCTTGTCCCCCTTGCTGTTTAACATCTACATGAAGCCGCTGGGTGAGATCATCCGGAGTTTCGGGGTGCGGTGTCACCTGTACGCAGATGATGTCCAACTCTGTCACTCCTTCCCACCTGCTACTAAGGAGGCCGTCGAAGTCCTGAACCGGTGCCTGGCCGCTGTAATGGTCTGGATGAGGGCGAACAAACTGAAACTAAATCCAGACAAGACAGAGGTACTCCTGGTCAGTCGCAAGGCCGAACAGGGTATAGGGTTACAGCCTGTGCTGGACGGGGTCGCACTCCCCTTGAAGGCGCAGGTTCGCAGCTTGGGTGTGACCCTGGACTCATCGCTGAGCCTGGAGCCTCAGGTTTCAGCGGTGACCAGGGGAGCATTTGCACAGCTTAGGCTCGTGCGCCAGCTGCGCCCGTACCTTGGGAAGTCTGACTTGGCCACGGTGGTACACGCTTTGGTCACATCCCGCCTCGACTACTGCAACGCTCTCTACGTGGGGCTGCCCTTGAAGACGGCCCGGAAGCTTCAGCTAGTCCAACGCGTGGCAGCCATGTTGTTAACGGGAGCAGGACGCAGAGAGCATACAACGCCCCTGCTGTCCCAGCTCCACTGGCTGCCGATTCGCTACCGGGCCCAATTTAAGGTGCTGGTGTTATCCTACAAAGCCCTAAACGGTTCCGGCCCAAAATACCTTGCAGACCGCATCTCGGCCTACGAGCCCACGAGGGCCTTGAGATCATCTGGGGAGGCCCTTCTCTCGGTCCCGCCTGCCTCACAGGCACGTCTGGCGGGGACGAGAGAGCGGGCCTTCTCGGTGGTGGCCCCCCGGCTGTGGAACACCCTCCCTGTTGAAGTTAGACAGGCGCCCTCCTTGATGGCCTTTCGTAGGGGCCTGAAAACATGGCTCTTCGAGCAGGCCTTCAACTGAGTGTATCTTGAAACGACACTGGAATGGACTAGGACTATGAATTTTGGCTATGACCCCAGGACTGGACGAAGCGGATTTTTAGTATAAGTATATGTTATGTTTGTATTGTCTGGTTTGTATTGTCTTGATTTATTGTACACTGTCTTTTTGTTGCTGTTCACCGCCCCGAGTCGCCTTCGGGCTGAGAGGGGCGGTCAATAAATGCAAATAATAAATAAATAAATAAATAAGAAATAAATCCAGTGACAGCTTGGTGTTAAACTGTGCATGCTAATGCCAAGGAGAGGTCTGCAACCTGTGGCACTCTCTCCCTTTTCAAGCTTAATCGCCTTACTTTTGCCCATTTGCTAACCCAATAAGCATCAATGGCTCTCACTTGGCTGCACATCCTTCATCTGGTCTGCAGCAAGCAGCACAAGAGGCCCAGGAGAGAGAAAACAGGAGGCAGGAATCAGTGCGCTGGAGTGGACGCACACTAAGGGATGAGCCTCCTTAGTCAAGCAGCCTCATTCCAACACAGGCATGTGCCATGCACTAGGAAAAAAACACCAGTCTTCGTGTTGCCAAAGGATTTCGTGTCCGGAATCACTGGATTGCTGTGTGGCTGTGTTCCAGTAGCATTCTCTCCTGATGCTTCCCATAAGTCTACATAAGGATTGCCCAGACACAAATCAAAGGACATGAAAGGCATTGCAGGCTGATTCCACCAGAGAAGTCAGCCATAGCAGAGCTCCTGATGAACCAAACTGGATACCAAATATTATCTGAGAACACAGAAATGCTGGACCGCTCGGACAACCATCAAATGACCAGCCACTGCCAGAAGAGACAAAGAGTTTCATCTATGCTGACGATCCTGCAATCACCATTCAAGCAGGGAGCTTTGAGATGGTTGAACAGAAGCTCTCTGAAACTTTAGGTGCTTTTACTGCCTATTACAGGGAAAACCAGCTGATTCCTAATCCATCTAAAACACAGACATGTGCTTTTCGCCTTGCCAATGCCACAAATCAAGAAATAGCTTCTAAGATTTCCAGGGATACTTGCAGGAACACCTTAGCAAGTTCCAGACAGCTTCTGTTCAAACATTTCAAAGCTCCCTGCTTTGGTGGTGATGGCACAATCGTCAGCATAGAGGAAACTCTCGTTCACTTCTGACAGTGGCTAATTATATTTGTGTAAAAGTTAAAAATTGACGGAGCAAGCACACTCCCCTGAGACAGGCTCCTAGAGACATCTCCAGCCCATCCTCTGCTCGGATATTAGTTAGCACGCCAACGCCTTAAATCAAGAAATCGCTTCCTAAGATCTCCAGAGATGCTTGCAGGAACACCTCAGCAAGCAAGAGTCCAAAAGTGGCAGGTGAAAACTCAACTAGTGGCTGGTACTGAATGAGAGACTCCCTCTTGGGCACACAGAAGAGTGAGCGACTTGGAAGGTGCTCTGGCACCACGAGATGCAGAGCCAACCTTAAGAAATGGGGCCACAAAGTAGAGTCCACGACATGCAAGTGCAAAGAAGAGCAAGCCACAGACCACTGACGACAATGCAGCCTGAGCCCTGCCACATGCACAATGGAGGACCTTTTTGCAGCAACACCAGAGGCACTCCAAGTGGTCAAAGGGCATTTAGCATCATGCCAAGTTTTTAAGTTTGTGTTGTCGAAGGCTTTCTTGGCTGTAATCCCTGGATTGTTGTGTGTTTTCCAGGATGCCTGGCCATGTTCCAGAAGCATTCTCTCCTGACGTTTCTCCCACATCTATGGCAGGCATCCTCAGAGGTCGTAAGGTCCATTGAGGTTTATATATCTGTGGAATGATGTCCAGGTGGGAGAAAGAACTCTTGTCAGCTGGAGGTAGGTGAGAGTGTTTCAATTGGACACCTTGATTTACATTTAATGGCCTAGCAGTTTTCAAGGTGTGGCTTCTTACTGCCTGGGGGAGTCATTTCTTGAGAGGTGATTAGCTGTCAACTAATTTTAATGTATTGTTGAAGGCTTTCATGGTTGGAATCACTGGGTTGTTGTAGGTTTTTCGGGCTACATGGCCATGTTCTAGAACTGTGGTTCTCAACCTTCCTAATGTCGTGACCCCTTAATACATTTCCTCATGTGGTGGTGACCCCCAACCATAAAATTATTTTCGTTGCTACTTCACAACTGTAATTTTGCTATTGTTATGAACCATCATGTAAATATCTGACAGGCAGGGTGTGTTTTCATTCCTTGGACCAAATTTGGCACAAATACCCAATATGCCCAAATTTGAATGCTGTTGGGGTTGATGGGAGAGTTGATTTTTGTCATTTGAGAGTTTCATTTGCTGGGATTTATAGTTCACCTACAACCAGAGAGCATTCTAAACTCCACCAACAATGGAATTGAACCAAACTTGGCACACAGAACTCCAGGACGAACAGAAAATACTGGAAGATGTTGGTGGGCATTAACCTTGAGTTTGGGAGTTGTAGTTCATCTATATCCAGAGAGCACTGTGGACTCAAACAATGATAGAGCTAGACCAAACTTGGCAGGAATACTCAACATGCTGAAATGTGAACTCTGGTGGAGTTTGGGGAAACTAGACCATGACATTTGGAAGTTGTAGTTGCTGGGATTTCTAGTTCACCTACAATCAGAGAGCATTCTGAACCCCAGCAACGATAGAATTGTGCCGAACTCTCCACAAAGAGCACTCATGAGCAACAGAATATACTGTGGGTTGTTGTAGGTTTTTCCGGGCTATATGGCCATGTTTTAGATACCTCTAGAACATGGCCATATAGCCCAGAAAAACCTACAACAACCCAGTGATTCCGGCCATGAAAGCCTTCGACAATACAGAATATACTGTGTTTTCTGATAGTCTTTGGTGACCGTTCTGACACCCCTTCATGACCCCCCCAGGAGTCCGGACCCCCAGGTTGAGAAACTGTTCTAGAAGCATTCTCTCCTAACATTTCACCTGCATCTATGGCCTCACCTCCTCTGAGGATGCTTGCCATAGATGCAGGCGAAACGTCAGGAGAGAATGCTTCTAGAACATGGCCATATAGTCCGAAAAACCTACAACAACCCAGTGATTCCGGCCCTGAAAGCCTTCGACAATACAGAATATACTGTGTTTTCTGATAGTCTTTGGTGACCCCTCTGACACCCCTTCATGACCCCCCCTTCATGACACCCCTTCATGACCCTGACCCCCAGGTTGAGAAACACTGTTCTAGAAGCATTCTCTCCTAACCTTTCACCTGCATCTATGGCCTCACCGCCTCTGAGGATGCTTGCCATAGATGCAGGCGAAACGTCAGGAGAGAACGCTTCTAGAACATGACCATATAGCCCAAAAAACCTACAACAACCCAACTAATTTTAACTTCCTGGTTTTCTATACATTGTATTCCCAATGCGCTTCTGACACGACGAATAAATCTTGATGGCGGAGGCATATGGTGGTCCTGGCAAAGCGCGCTCCTCCGATGCGCAGGCACACTCATGCGCCAGGGTCCCCCAAAGCTGTTTGTTCCCCGGTGCCTCGGTGCCCAGCCAGTTGGCAAGCCGGAGCCAGGAAGCTGTCAATTCTGATCGTGTTTGGGCCACAGAGTCCTATTAAAACAGCCTTGCCGGTGAAGGGGAGCCCAGTGTTTCCAAAGCATGGGAAACAAGCGGGCTCCGCGTTCCTCGCCTTTCAGCTGGCAACGTGCACGGGCGGGGAGTGCTCAAGGAGCCATGAATGAGCCGAACAAAGGGGTTCTGTGGCCGGTCTCTGGCTGGAATCCATGTCAACAGTCCCGCGGGTCACAGGTCACGCCAACTCACATTTATTCCCAGCAGAACCTGCTCCGAGAACAAGCCGTAAGGAGGGCGCGTTGGGAATTCTTGCTTCCCCGACCCCCTTGTAATCCCTCAAGATATTCCTGAGCCTTCCACATGTTTCTGCTCAATTAAAAAGAGCTCTCCGAAAAGAGAGACGCCCTTTCCCCACATCCACTCCTTCCTCGCTCTGGAGACCACAAAATGAGGATTGCAGAAGAAGAACAGTCACGCTAAAGAGCTTCATTCAGGTGACTCGACAACAGGCCTGGGCCAACTTCATCCCTCCCTCCATGTGTTTTGGACTCCAACTCCCACAACTTGGGTATGCAGATGATCCCCTGATGGACTGAAATGTCCACTTCCAAGAGGACAAGGGCCTGGGCCAACTTGGGCCCTCCCTCCAGGTATTTTGGACTTCAGCTCTCACAACCAGGGTATGGAGATGATCCCTCAATTGACTGAAGTGTCCAGTTCCAAGAGGACAAGGGCCTGGACCAACTTGGGCCCTCCCTCCAGGTATTTTGGACTTCAGCTCTCACAACCTGGGTATGGAGATGATCCCTCAATTGACTGAAGTGTCCACTTCCAAGAGGACAAGGGCCTGGACCAACTTGGGCCCTCCCTCCAGGTATTTTGGACTTCAGCACTCACAACTTGGGTATGGAGATGATCCCTCAATTGACTGAAGTGTCCAGTTCCAAGAGGACAAGGGCCTGGACCAACTTGGGCCCTCCCTCCAGGTATTTTGGACTTCAGCTCCCACAACTTGGGTATGGAGATGATCCCTCAATTGACTGAAGTGTCCACTTCCAAGAGGACAAGGGCCTGGACCAACTTGGGCCCTCCCTCCAGGTATTTTGGACTTCAGCTCCCACAACGTGGGTATGCAGATGATCCCCTGATGGACTGAAGTGGCCACTTCCAAGAGGACAAAGGCATGGGCCAACTTGGGCCCTCCCTCCAGGTATTTTGGACTTCAGCTCCCACAACTTGGGTATGGAGATGATCCCTCAATTGACTGAAGTGTCCACTTCCAAGAGGACAAAGGCATGGACCAACTTGGGCCCTCCCTCCAGGTATTTTGGACTTCAGCTCCCACAACGTGGGTATGGAGATGATCCCTCAATTGACTGAAGTGTCCACTTCCAAGAGGACAAGGGCCTGGACCAACTTGGGCCCTCCCTCCAGGTATTTTGGACTTCAGCTCTCACAACTTGGGTATGGAGATGATCCCTCAATTGACTGAAGTGTCCCGTTCCAAGAGGACAAGGGCCTGGACCAACTTGGGCCCTCTCTCCAGGTATTTTGGACTTCAGCTCCCACAACGTGGGTATGGAGATGATCCCTCAATTGACTGAAGTGTCCAGTTCCAAGAGGACAAAGGCCTGGACCAACTTGGGCCCTCCCTCCAGGTGTTTTGGACTCCAGCTCCCACAACATGGGTATGAAGATGATCCCTTGACTGACTGACGTGTCCACTTCCAAGAGGACAAGGGCCTGGGCCAACTTGGGCCCTCCCTCCAGGTATTTTGGACTTCAGCTCCCACAACTTGGGTATGGAGATGATCCCTCAATTGACTGAAGTGTCCAGTTCCAAGAGGACAAGTGTCTGGACCAACTTGGGCCCTCCCCCCAGGTATTTTGGACTTCAGCTCTCACAACTTGGGTATGGAGATGACCCCTTGATGGACTGAAGTGTCCACTTCCAAGAGGACAAGGGCCTGGACCAACTTGGGCCCTCCCTCCAGGTGTTTTGGACTCCAACTCCCACAACTTGGGTATGGAGATGATCCCTCAATTGACTGAAGTGTCCAGTTCCAAGAGGACAAGGGCCTGGACCAACTTGGGCCCTCCCTCCAGGTGTTTTGGACTTCAGCTCCCAGAACTTGGGTATGGAGATGATCCCTCAATTGACTGAAGTGTCCAGTTCCAAGAGGACAAGGGCCTGGGCCAACTTGGGCCCTCCCTCCAGGTGTTTTGGACTCCAACTCCCACAACGTGGGTATGCAGATGATCCCCTGATGGACTGAAGTGTCCACTTGCAAGAGGACAAAGGCCTGGGCCAACTTGGGCCCTCCCTCCAGGTGTTTTGGACTTCAGCTCCCACAACTTGGGTATGGAGATGATCTCTCAATTGACTGAAGTGTCCACTTCCAGGAGGACAAGGGCCTGGGCCAACTTGGGCCCTCCCTCCAGGTGTTTTGGACTCCAACTCCCACAACTTGGGTATGCAGATGATCCCTTGACTGACTGACGTGTCCAGTTCCAAGAGGACAAGGGCCTGGACCAACTTGGTCCCTCTCTCCAGGTATTTTGGACTTCAGCTCCCACAACTTGGGTATGGAGATGATCCCTCAATTGACTGAAGTGTCCAGTTCCAAGAGGACAAAGGCATGGACCAACTTGGTCCCTCTCTCCAGGTATTTTGGACTTCAGCTCCCACAACTTGGGTATGGAGATGATCCCTCAATTGACTGAAGTGTCCAGTTCCAAGAGGACAAAGGCATGGGCCAACTTGGGTCCTCCCTCCAGGTGTTTTGGACTTCAGCTCCCACAACTTGGGTATGCAGATGATCCTTCAATTGACTGAAGTGTCCCGTTCCAAGAGGACAAGGGCCTGGACCAACTTGAGCCCTCCCTCCAGGTATTTTGGTCTTCAGCTCCCACAACTTGGGTATGGAGATGATCCCTCAATTGACTGAAGTGTCCAGTTCCAAGAGGACAAAGGCCTGGACCAACTTGGGCCCTCCCTCCAGGTGTTTTGGACTCCAGCTCCCACAACATGGGTATGAAGATGATCCCTTGACTGACTGACGTGTCCACTTACAAGAGGACAAAGGCATGGGCCAACTTGGGCCCTCCCTCCAGGTATTTTGGACTTCAGCTCCCACAACTTGGGTATGGAGATGATCCCTCAATTGACTGAAGTGTCCAGTTCCAAGAGGACAAGTGTCTGGACCAACTTGGGCCCTCCCCCCAGGTATTTTGGACTTCAGCTCTCACAACTTGGGTATGGAGATGATCCCTCAATTGACTGAAGTGTCCACTTCCAAGAGGACAAGGGCCTGGACCAACTTGGGCCCTCCCTCCAGGTGTTTTGGACTCCAACTCCCACAACTTGGGTATGGAGATGATCCCTCAATTGACTGAAGTGCCCAGTTCCAAGAGGACAAGGGCCTGGACCAACTTGGGCCCTCCCTCCAGGTGTTTTGGACTTCAGCTCCCACAACTTCGGTATGGAGATGATCCCTCAATTGACTGAAGTGTCCCGTTCCAAGAGGACAAGGGCCTGGACCAACTTGGGCCCTCCCTCCAGGGGTTTTGGACTCCAACTCCCACAATTCCTAACAGCTGTTAGGATGTTAGGAATTGTGGGAGTTGAAGTCCACAACAGATAAGAACCAATAAGCATATTGAGCTCTGAGAATTACCTAGCAAGGAATCCCACTATTTATTTATCGTGTCGGGAGCGAACCAAAAGAGTTGTATTGCATTAAAAACAAACAAACAAACAAACAAACATAACACAAAAGTTTGCAGAGTGGGTATTAAATGTCCTCTGACCAGTAGCTGGCCAGTTAGAGTGCCTCTGGTGTTGCTCCAAGAAGGTCCTCCATTGTGCATGTGGCTGGGCTCAGAGTGCATTGCAGTAGGTGGCCTGTGGTTTGCTCTTCTCCGCACTCGCATGTCGTGGATTCCACTTTGTGGCCCCATTGGAGCATTGTAGCACACCAAAACACCTGGGAGTTGTCAGTTATTCTGACTTAGAATAACTTTAATAATAACTTTATTTGTACTCCACCACCAAGCCCAAGCAATTTCAATAAAGCAAAATAAAATAAAATATATACAAAAACAGACGATGCTAAACAATAACATGGTAATACAACAAAACAGCGACAATAACATAATGAAACAGAGTATAAAACGGTACAAGGATTAACGAGGGCGAGCCAGGCCATATGCAAAAGGTAAAAATTATAAATATAATAATATGAAATATAATACGAAATCTGCTACAAAACAGGAGCTTCTTTGTTGAGTTCCAGGGCCAGAGAAGCAAATGGCGGAAACAGAAGAACGGCCTGCATCAGGGGAGCGTGCCTGCTCCATCCATGTTCAACATCCACTCAAATGAACAACCACTGCCAGAAGGGACAGATAGCTTCATCTATGCTGATGATCATGCCATCACCACTCAAGGAAATCAGCTACCGAACAGGAGCTTTTTTGTTGAGTTCCAGGGCCAGAGAAGCAAATGGCGGCAACAGAAGAATGGCCTGCCTCAGGGGAGCGTGCTCGCTCCATCCGTGTTCAACAGCTACACAAAGGACCAGCCACTGCCAGAAGGTACAGAGAGGTTCATCTATGCTGATGATCGTGCCATCACCGCCCAAGCAGGGAGCTTTGAAATAATTGAAGAGACACTCTCCGAAGCTCTAGGTACTCTTACTGCCTATTACAGGGAAAACCGGCTGATTCCTAATCCATCTAAAACACCGACATGTACTTTTCGCCTTGCCAACGCCTTAAATCAAGAAATAGCTTCTAAGTTCCAGAATGGAGATTAACTGCATTGAACTGGATTTGATTGCAGTGTAGATCCAGCCTGGGATGCAGCTTCCTTCCAAATACTACCGGTTGAGCTAAGCAGCAAAACACATGCATTTTGCAGTATGTTCCAGACGCATTAATGTTGCAGCTGCCAAAATTCCCCATTGACAATCCCTGTCTACTCTAGATCTGACTGAGCAAAGGGGCATCATGCCTGATAATACAAGAATAAATAAATAGATCTATAGAAATAAAAATGTAATGTTTGTTTGTGGGATGAACATAACTCAAAAACCACTGGACAAATTGACACCAAATTTGGACACAAGACACCTAACAGACCAACGAGTGTCCATCACCCCTAAACACACACACACACACACAAAACCCCAGCGGAATAGACTTACAAACCCAAAAGATACACCATATACACATACACTCATATACATATAAACATGCACACATTCATACACACACACATATTATTAAAGACAAAAACACACAAATATGCACATATACACACAAATACATATACACACACATATACATATACACACACATATATACACACAAATATGCATATAGACAAGCATACACATATACACAATATGCATATACACATATAAACACACAAATACACAAATATATATACACATATATGTATATATACACACATATAGATATAGATATATAGATATAAATGCAAACACATATATATACATAAATATATACACACACATAAACACATATGAGTTGCCTAAAGGCTGAGAAAATAATATATACATACACACACAAAACACATATACACAGACTGGGCCAACGAATGGACATCACTCATAAAAACACAGCAGAAGAGACTTAAAAAGGGGGAAAAATAAAAAATACATTACAATGCATGCACAAAACCACATATGCCAACATATACACAAATATATACACACACAAAACACATATACACAGACTGGGCCACAGCAACGTATGGCAGGGGACGGCTAGTAAATAAATAAATAAATAATACTGGCACAAGCCAGTCAAGGTGGTTCCAGTGGTGCAGTGCCTCAAGACCTTGGCCTGCACTTAAACACAATCGGCGCTGACAAAATTACCATCTGTCAATGCAAAAGGCCACCCGACTCGGATTTGCACACATTATGCGTCGATACATCACACAGTCCTAGACACTTGGGAAGGGTCCGACATGTGATCCAATACAACAACCAGCAGAGTGACCCTGTTTGCTGTGTAGTAATCTTGTTGTGTTCCAAATAGTAATAATAAATCAAACTTTCTTTCTATTCCGCCCTATTCAAATCACAGAGGACGAGGAGAATGTGACGAACCCCCCCACACACAAAGATGTCTGGTGCTCTTTTGTGCCCTCTGCTGACAGGAAAGCCCCGCCAGCATCCTTCCCAAACGTAGAGAGGAGATGTCAGGAATCCACACAGGTGCATCGAGGGATGCGGAAACTTACCTGCAACTCGTAATGTTTTGAGTCATTTCAAAAGCCATAATAATAATAATAATAATAATAATAATAATAATAATAACAATAGCAACAACAACAACAACAATTCTAAACAGGAAATGACACTTTGAAACCAGGAACAGAACATTTTTTCAAATTGTGTTATTATTTGTTTGTTTGTTTGTTTACCGTATTTGTATCCTGACTTTCTCAGCCCAAAGGCGACTCTAGGCGGCTTACAAATTGGCAGCAATTTGATGCCACAACAGAATCAAAGAGTTGGAAGAGACCTCCCAGGCCATCATCCAGTCCAACCCCATTCTGTCAAGAAGCAGGAATATTGCATTCAAAGCACCCCTGACAGATGGCCATCCAGCCTCTGTTTAAAAGCTTCCATATTTATAAGTAAATATAAGTAAAAAATAAGTAAATTAGCACAATTAACACAGTATCTTGCATTTGTCCCTAACAAAATGAAGTTCAACAGGGACAAATGCAAGATACTCCACTTAGGCAGAAAAAACGAAATGGAGAACGTATTGTCGAAGGCTTTCATGGCTGGAATCCTCTGAGGATGCTTGCCATAGATGCAGGCGAAACGTCAGGAGAAATGCCTCTAAAACATGGCCATATAGCCCGAAAAAACCCACAAGAATGAAATGGGGAACGCTTGGCTAGAGGGCAGGACGTGTAAAAAAGATCTTGGGAGTCCTTGTGGACAACAAGTTAAACATGAGCCAGGAATATGGTGTGGCGGCAAAAGAAGCCAATGGGATGTTGGCCTGCATCAAGAGGAGCCTAGTGTGTAGCTAGATCCAGGGAAGTCATGCTCCCCATGCTCTATTCCGCTTTGGTTAGACCACTTGACCTGGAATATTGTGTCCAATTCTGGGCACCACAACTCAAGAGATATTGACAAGCTGGAATGTGTCCAGAGGAGAGCGACTGAAATGATCCAGGGTCTGGAGAACAAGCCCTATGAGGAGCGGCTTAAGGAGCTGGGCATGTTTAGCCTGAAGAAGAGAAGGATGAGAGGAGATATGATGAGGGCCATGTATACATATGTGAGAGGAAGCCACAGGGAGGAGGAGGGAGGGAGCAATCTTGTTTTCTGCTTCCCTGGAGACTAGGACACAATGGAACAATGGCTTCAAACTACAAGAGAGGAGATTCCATCTCAACATGAGGAAGAACTTCCTGACTGTGAGAACCGTTCAGCAGTGGAACACTCTGCCCCAGAGTGTGGTGGAGGCTCCTTCTTTGGAAACTTTTGAACAGAGGCTGGATGGCCATCTGTCAGGGGTGCTTTGAATGCAATATTCCTGCTTCTCAGCAGAATGGGGTTGGACTGGATGATGGCCCAGGAGGTCTCTTCCAACTCTAGGATTCTAGGATTCTATGACTGTGAGAGCTGTTCAGCAGTGGAACTCTCTGCCCCGGAGGGAGTGTGGTGGAGGCTCCTTCTTTGGAGGCTTTTAAACAGAGGCTGGATGGCCATCTGTCAGGGGTGGTTTGAATACAATATTCCTGCTTCTCGGCAGAATGGGGTTGGACGGGATGATGGCCAGGAGGTCTCTTCCCACTCTAGGATTCTAGGATTCTATGATTCTAATATAAAATCAAACCAAATGGGCAGGCCAAAAGAACAAGGTGAAATGATAAAACCCTGGGTGAGGTAGGAAAAAAAATTATGTGATTGAGGGAGCGCAAAAGGACAAACAGTGAGGTAGGATTTCAGTTTAAAAGGGGGGTCCATGGGGAAGGAAAGGTGGAGAATGTATGCTATAGAATATCCGGGGGGGGGAGGGGGAATATAAAGAGAGAAATCCAAGCGGCAACGGCGACTCCACTTCCCTATCTGGCAGGGCAATGCTCCCCTTGGCGTCAACTCTCAACGCATGGATTCTGGGACCGTAAGGGCAGTGACTTCTCGAGGCGCAGATATGGATGCGTTCACCAAGGGCAACAGAGCCAGGCTTGGCTGGGACATACCTTAAGATGCAGAAGCAGGTCTTGGCCCCGGAAGATAAGCGGCAGAAGCCAAACCTCTGCTTGCTGTCAATGTCTGTCAGCACAAAAGTGAAGTTCTGGCCCACTTGGCCCACCGTGATGCTGCAAAAGGGGAGAAGAAGCGCATCTATTAGCAGCAGGCCGTTCGCGTCAACCTCGGACAGGATCTTACTACACACATTGAAGTCATTGAACCCACAGCTTTTGCCCTCTCCAGAAATTTAACATTGGGAAACACAAGCCACGCTCAGGAAACATAATGCGTTCTTCTTGGAAAGGGTCACTTCACCCCCCTGCGATAAACACACATTTATTTATTTATTTATTATTTAGAACTTTTGTATCCCGGTCTTCTCACCTCCATGGAGGGACTCAGGCCGGTTTCCAACAATAATATCACAAGCAATCGTTTAAAAACATCACGTTCCGTAATACACTAACACATTAAAATACCAAAAAATACAATCATATAATTATAATGGCCAAGTCGTCACAATAAAATCGTTGTCGAAGGCTTTCATGGCTGGAATCACTAGGTTCTTGTGGGCTTTTTTGGGCTATAGAGCCATGTTCTAGAGGCATTTCTCCTGACGTTTCGCCTGCATCTATGGCAAGCATCTTCAGAGGTTGAGAAGGTCTCAACACATGCCCAGACCTTCTCAACCTCTGAGGATGCTTGCCATAGATGCAGGCGAAACGTCAGGAGAAATGCCTCTAGAACATGGCTCTATAGCCCGAAAAAACACACAAGAACCTAATAAAATCGTTGTTCATCACCATCCATCCATATAGCCACGAGTTATTGACTCTCTCGTCAAATGCCAGTTTCCAGAGCCAGGTTTTCACCTGTTTTCTAAAAGTCAGGAGAGAAGGGGCAGTTCTAATCTCCAGTGGGAGGGAGTTCCAGAGCCGAGGGGCTATCACCGAGAAGGCCCTGCCCCTCGTGCTCACCAGACACGCTTGCGAGGCTGGTGGGACCGAGAGCAGGGCCCCTCCAGAAGATCTTAACAACCTAGATGGTTCATAGGGGAGAATCTGTTTAGACAGATAAACTGGGCAGGAGTCGTTTAGGGATTTATAGGTTAACACCAGCACTTTGAATTGTGCTCGGAAGCTCATTGGCAGCCAGAGGAATGCTGGCGCAACAGAGGAATAGTATGCTCCCTGTACGCTACTCCTGTTAGTAGTCTGGCTGCCACTCGTTGGACTAATTGCAGCTTCCGGGCAGTCTTCAG
This sequence comes from Anolis sagrei, assembly GCF_037176765.1. Classification (NCBI taxonomy): domain Eukaryota; kingdom Metazoa; phylum Chordata; class Lepidosauria; order Squamata; family Anolidae; genus Anolis; species Anolis sagrei. Next base: position 960,060 of record NC_090031.1, on the reverse strand, counting down.
AGGCAACCCCACGTAGAGAGCGTTGCAGTAGTCTAGACAGGATGTAACCAAAGCGTGGACCACCGTGGCCAAGTCAGACTTCCCAAGGTACGGGCGCAGCTGGCGCACGAGTTTTAATTGTGCAAAAGCTCCCCTGACCACCGCCAAGACCTGGGGTTCCAGGCTCAGCGATGAATCCAGGATCACTCCCAAGCTGCGAACCTGCGTCTTCAGGGTGCCTCCTACACCTGGATCTATACCACCTTGAACCTTATTGTGATTGCGCTGATATTTGTAACCATTGCAATACTTGATATAGTTGTTTTGATTCGGTGTCAGGAGCGACTTGAGAAACTGCAAGTCGCTTCTGGTGTGAGAGAATTGGCCGTCTGCAAGGACGTTGCCCAGGGGATGGCCAGATGTTTTACCATCCTTATGGAGGCTTCTCTCATGTACCCACATGGGGAGCTGGAGCTGACAGAGGGAGCTCACCCACACTCTCTCCAGATTAAAACATATGCCCTGTCGGTCTTCAGTCGTGCCGGCACAAGGGTTTAACCCACTGCATCGCCGGCAACATTATCAGTGTTAGCAATAGGAACCCAAATAATTTCAGGCCGAAAAGGATGAATCCTTGCACCTGGGAGGCTAACGGAGTTCTCCCCCAAAACTGTTTTAAGGGGCTCTTTAAGGGTTTGTGTATACTCTATTAATGCCAATGTTTAATGTTTCAACCTATAGAAGGCTGAACTGTTTTTCAATCTTATATTTGGGTTGTTGTAGGTTTTTCCGGGCTATATGGCCATGTTCTGGAGGCAATTGCCTCCAGAACATGGCCATATAGCCCGGAAAAACCTACAACAATCCAGTGATTCCAGCCATGAAAGCCTTCGACAATGCAATCTTATATTTATATTTCTATCTTGGCTTCTGAATTGTTTTTAATTTGTGTTGTTTTTTGCGTTGAGCTCCATTACAGAAAGGGACAGAGAGTTTCATCTATGTTGACGATCGTGCCATCACTGCTCAAGCAGGGAGCTTTGGAATGGTTGAACAGAAGCTCTCCGAAGATTTAGGTGCTCTTATCGTTTCCTCTAAGCTGAAGGAATCCCACTGGAGCATTGCAGCGCACTCAAATACCCGGGAGTCACCCTGGATCGTGCTCTGACCTACAAGAAGCACTGCCTGAACATCAAGCAAAAAGTGGGTGCTAGAAACAATATCATACGAAAGCTGACTGGCACAACCTGGGGATCACAACCAGACACAGTGGAGACATCTGCCCTTGCGCTATGCTGCTCTGCTGCTGAATACACATGCCCAGTGTGGAACACGTCTCACCACGCTAAAACAGTGGATGTGGCTCTTAATGAGACATGTCGCATTATCATGGGGTGTCTGCGCCCTACGCCATTGGAGAAATCACACTGTCGAGCCGTTATTGCACCACCTGATATACGCCGGGAAGTAGCAGCCAATAGTTCCACCTCATGCTTTAAGTTCCACCAAGGAGGTCCTGCTCTCAGTCCCACCATCCTCACAAAGGCATCTGGTGGGGACGAGGGACAGGGCCTTCTTGGGGGTGACCCCCTGCTTGTGGAACACGTTCCCGGCAAGATGAGATCGACATCCTTCCTCCTTTCCTTTAGGAAAGAACTGAAATCGTGGTTGTGGAACCAGGCCTTTGGCTAGCAGGCATGACGGCACTTTGGACACTGAACTGGACCATAGGATTGTTATAATAATGGAAACGGCGATATGATTGTATAACTAATGTTATTGTTTTAATCAGTTGTGTATTTATGGTTTTATATTGTTGTTACATTGTGATATTGTGGCATCGAATTGTTGCCAGTGTAAGACTGTAGGTTTTATATAGCAATATTAAATGACCACTCACAAGCCGGTTTTGCTTTGAAATGAATATATTGCTTGTGTTAGCCACTCCGAGTGGATATAACTAGAAGGGCGGGGTAGAAAGGTTGTAAATAAATAAATAAGCGATGACCACGTTCGTTTCTAAGTGTTTGCAGACCACTTCCTTGATGATGTTTTCCAGAATCTTGCCTGGTATCTTACTTACTTAGGCGATCCCTCGCTTTCCGAGGATGATTGTCTTCCAATATTCTTGTGGGTCCGTATGTGGCTGTGGAGCCCTATTCTTGCTCTGCATCTTCTTCCGCAGTGAGGAGGGCATTGGTTTCCAGGTGGAAGGCGGTCTCAGTCGGGGTTGGCTTGACGCGCCTTCCTCTTGGCACGTTTCTCTTTTTCACCCTCCACTCGTGCCTCTTCAAAATCTGCAGCACTGCTGGTCACAGCTGACCTCCAGCTGGAGCGGTCAAGGGCCAGGGCTTCCCAGTTCTCGGTGTCTATGCCACAGTTTTTAAGGTTGGCTTTGAATCTTTCAATCTCTTTTCCTGTCCTCCAACATTCCGTTTTCCGTTCTTGAGTTCGGAGTAGAGCAACTGCTTTGGGAGATGATGGTCGGGCATCCAGACAACATGGCTGGTCCAGCAGAGTTGGTGGCGGAGGACCATCGCTTCAATGCTGGTGGTCTTTGCTTCTTCCAGCACGCTGACGTTTGTCCGCTTGTCTTCCCAAGAGATTTGCAGGATTTTCCGGAGGCAGCGCTGATGGAATCATTCCAGGAGTTGCATGTGACATCTGTAGACAGTCCACGTCTCGCAGGCATAGAGCAGGGTTGGGAGGACAATAGCTTTATAGACAAGCCCCTTGGTCTCCCTACGGATGTCCCGGTCCTCAAACACTCTCTGCTTCATTCGGGAAAATGCTGCGATTGCAGAGCTCAGGCGGTGTTGTATTTCGGCGTCGATGTTGACTTTGGTGGAGAGGTGGCTGCCAAGGGAGCGGAAATGATCAACATTTTCTAATGTGACACCGTTAAGCTGTATCACTGGCATTGGAGAGGGGTTGGCTGGTGCCTGCTGGAACAGCACCTTGGTTTTTTCAATGTTCAATGACAGGCCGAGCTTCTCATATGCTTCTGCAAAGGTGATTAGAGTGGCTTGTAGATCTTCTTCTGAATGCGCACAGACGACGTTGTCATCAGCATACTGGAGTTCTATAACAGATGTTGTTGCCTGGTATCAATGTGTGGCTGACCGGACATTGGTCACTGTTTGGTTCATCCTTTTTTCCCTTCTTGAAGATGGATAGGGACCACGTTTGCCCTCCTCCAATCTGCTGGCACTTCTCCCATTCTCCAAGAACTTTCCAAGATGATTGCCAATGTTTCCGAGATGACTTCTGCTCGTTCCTCCAATACTCTTGGGTGTAATTGATCAAATATTGACTGCAAAACTCTATCAAAATGTGCTGCGGGGTGTTTAATAAACTTTCCCCATCTTTTTAGGATAGCGCCAATTAGGAAACGACATTTGTAACCCAGGAACAGAAATCATAGTATTACATAGCGTAATAAGGTTCTTTCTAACCGGGGATTTTTGTGAAAGTCCCGATCTCGTTGCCCTGCGCAAAGTGCTCATTTGCCTTTCCTACAAGAATGCAAACAATACCACAATGCTGCTTAAGAATACCGGGGAACGAGGAGAGCTATTGCAGCAAACTCCTCCCAATTTCCTGAAAGCTGCCCCTCTTGTTTCGGCATCGGAGCCGCAAAGGGAGAAGAAAGGCACCAAAAACACCAGAAGAGCAGGGCATAAAGCCTCCCTTCCCAACACTGTAATTAGTAAAGGATATTACCGCGAGCAGCATGATACCTCTCTTCCTAAATAACAGCTTGCTTTATACCATGTGTGCGCAACCTATTACTTAAAGTATGGATTTCCAGAATGGGGTGCGGGAGGAGAAATCTATACCGTGCATTTTAATTTCTTTGCACGTTGCCAGGTTTTTCTCGCGCACGCAGGCAAATTGCAGGTTTCGGTGACCCCGGGGGGATCCCAAAGGCCCTCCCACAGAACAATCGGGCTTGGCTTGCAGACAATGCGCCGACGGACGGGGTCCCTCTTCCCAAGGCTAGCATTCATCCTCCGATAAATCCCTTCCTCGTATTTCAGGGCACCGGAGGCTGAGCATATGGCTGCCCTTCGCTCACCAAGAGGCTTTGGGGCTAAAGTGATACTTGAACCAGATGACGGGTCCTCTTCTGAGCCGTTCTTCAACTGCAGCTTTGGGGACATCTCAGGTCCTGCCTATTGACTCAAGGGGACCATAGAGATGCCTTCCTGGAGATGCATTCCTGACCTCGTCCCCCTCTTTGCCCCCCGTAAAAGCATCATCTTTAATCATCATCTTTAATCATAGAATCATAGAATCAAAGAGTTGGAAGAGACCTCATGGGCCATCCAGTCCAACCCCCTGCATTCAATTTTGCATTCAAATCACCCCTGACAAATGGCCATCCAGCCTCTGCTTAAAAGCTTCCAAAGAAGGAGCCTCCACCACACTCCGGGGCAGAGAGTCCCACTGCTGAACGGCTCTCACAGTCATAGAATGATAGCATCCTAGAGTTGGAAGAGACCTCATGGGCAATCCAGTCCAACCCCATTCTGCCAAGAAGCAGGAATATTGCATTCAAATCACCCCGACAAATGGCCATCCAGCCTCTGCTTAAAAGCTTCCAAAGAAGGAGCCTCCACCACACTCCGGGACAGAGAGTCCCACTGCTGAACGGCTCTCACAGTCATAGAATGATAGCATCCTAGAGTTGGAAGAGACCTCATGGGCAATCCAGTCCAACCCCATTCTGCCAAGAAGCAGGAATATTGCATTCAAATCACCCCTGACAAATGGCCATCCAGCCTCTGCTTAAAAGCTTCCAAAGAAGGAGCCTCCACCACACTCCGGGGCAGAGAGTCCCACTGCTGAACGGCTCTCACAGTCATAGAATGATAGCATCCTAGAGTTGGAAGAGACCTCATGGGCAATCCAGTCCAACCCCATTCTGCCAAGAAGCAGGAATATTGCATTCAAATCACCCCGACAAATGGCCATCCAGCCTCTGCTTAAAAGCTTCCAAAGAAGGAGCCTCCACCACACTCCGGGACAGAGAGTCCCACTGCTGAACGGCTCTCACAGTCATAGAATGATAGCATCCTAGAGTTGGAAGAGACCTCATGGGCAATCCAGTCCAACCCCATTCTGCCAAGAAGCAGGAATATTGCATTCAAATCACCCCTGACAAATGGCCATCCAGCCTCTGCTTAAAAGCTTCCAAAGAAGGAGCCTCCACCACACTCCGGGGCAGAGAGTCCCACTGCTGAACGGCTCTCACAGTCATAGAATGATAGCATCCTAGAGTTGGAAGAGACCTCATGGGCAATCCAGTCCAACCCCATTCTGCCAAGAAGCAGGAATATTGCATTCAAATCACCCCTGACAAATGGCCATCCAGCCTCTGCTTAAAAGCTTCCAAAGAAGGAGCCTCCACCACACTCCGGGGCAGAGAGTTCCACTGCTGAACGGCTCTCACAGTCAGGAAGTTCTTCCTCATGTTCAGATGGAATCTCCTCCCTTGTAGTTTGAAGCCATTGTTCCGCGTCCTAGTCTCCATTAATCGCCCTCCATCCAAGATGCTCCAGGCGATTTACATGCACCTTATAGTTGACGATTCCTTTACAACAGGATGATGCTGAGATGACATCAAAGCAAAGAATCATAGAATAATAATCAATAATCAATCAGACTCATGGACTACGAGGGATCTCCAGATGATGATAGAATCATAGAATCCAAGAGTTGGAAAAGACCTCCTGGGCCATCATCCAGTCCAACCCCATTCTGCCAAGAAGCAGGAATATTGCATTCAAACCACCCCTGACAGATGGCCATCCAGCCTCTGTTTCAAAGCCTCCAAAGAGGGAGCCTCCACCACACTCCCTCCGGGGCAGAGAGTTCCACTGCTGAACGGCTCTCAGGATGTAACCAGAGCGTGGACCACCGTGGCCAGATCAGTACTTTCCCAAGGTATGGGTGCAGCTGGTGCACGAGTTTTAATTTTGCCCTGTAAACTGCCTTGAATCATAGAATCATAGAATCAAAGACTTAGAAGAGACCTCCTGGGCCATCATCCAGTCCAACCCCATTCTTCCAAGAAGCAGGGATATTGCATTCAAAGCACCCCTGACAGATGGCCATCCAGCCTCTGTTTCAAAGCCTCCAAAGAAGGAGCCTCCACCACACTCCCTCCAGGGCAGAGAGTTCCACTGCTGAACGGCTCTCACAGTCAGGAAGTTCTTCCTCATGTTCAGGTGGAATCTCCTCTCTTGTAGTTTGAAGCCATTGTTCCGCATCCTAGAATATTGCATTCAAAGCACCCCTGGCAGATTGCCATCCAGCCTCTGTTTAAAAGCCTCCAAAGAAGGAGCCTCCACCAGACTCCTGGGCAGAGAGTTCCACTGCTGAACGGCTCTCAGAGTCAGGAAGTTCTTCCTCATGTTCAGATGGAATCTCCTCTCTTGTAGTTCGAAGCCATTGTTCCGCATCCTAGAATATTGCATTCAAAGCACCCCTGGCAGATTGCCATCCAGCCTCTGTTTAAAAGCCTCCAAAGAAGGAGCCTCCACCAGACTCCTGGGCAGAGAGTTCCACTGCTGAACGGCTCTCCCAGTCAGGAAGTTCTTCCTCATGTTCAGGTGGAATCTCCTCTCTTGTAGTTTGAAGCCATTGTTCCCTTGCGTCCTAGTCTCCAAGGAAGCAGAAACCAAGCTTGCTCCCTCCTCCTCCTCCCTGTGGCTTCCTCTCACATATTTATACATGGCTCTCATCATATCTCCTCTCAGCCTTCTCTTCTTCAGGCTAAACATGCCCAGCTCCTTAAGCCGCTCCTCATAGGGCTTGTTCTCCAGACCCTTGATCCTTTGAGTCTCCCTCTTCCTCTGGACATGTTCCAGCTTAGAGTCAATATCTCTCTTGAATTGTGTTGCCCAGAATTGGACACAATATTCCAGGTAAAGTGGTCTAACCAAAGCGGAATAGAGCATGGGGAGCATGACTTCCCTGGATCTAGACACTATGCTCTTCTTGATGCAGGCCAAAATCCCATTGGCTTTTTTTGCCGCCACATCACATTCCTGGCTCATGTTTAACTTCCTCCCCACGAGGACTCCAAGATCTTTTCCACACGTCCTGCTCTTGAGCCAGGCCTCATCGTCCCCCATTCTGTCTCTTTGCATTTCGTTTTTCCTGCCAAAGTGGAGTCTCTTGCATTTGTCTCTGCCTTGGTCCTTTCACTATTGGCTGCTCCTTCCCGGCGGATGTCAGGTGGTGCAATACCGGCTAGACAGTGTAAGTTCTCCAGTGGTGTAGGGCGCAGACATCCCGTGATAATGTGGCATGTCTCTTTAAGAGCCACATCCACTGTTTTAGTTTTGATGGTAAATTTGTAAATACTGTGTGCTGAACTGCTTTATTATTATTATTATTATTATTAAACTTTATTTGTACCCCGCTAGCATCTCCCAAAGGATTTGATGCGGCTCACACAGGCCGAGGCCTCAACAACACAACATAACAATACAATCAAGCAAATCAAACAATTAAAAACAAAATAAGCAAAGTAAACAACAGGCACAATACACTAAAACACAATAAAACTGGGCCAGGCCACAAGGTGGGTACAAGAATTAAAAGTGCTGATGTGACAGGAGGTGTATAAAGGGCTTCTGGGGCAAGTGCGATGTGCGATGTGCAGCAATCATTGGTTCTGGTAAAGTGCTTCTGGGACTTGGTATTGGAGATTCCTAATCTAGGAAGGCACATCGGAACAGCCAGGTCTTCAAGTTTTTTCTGAAGACTGCCAATGCAAGGGCCTGTCTAAGATCTTTGGGGAGGGTGTTCCAGAGTCGGGGGGCCACCACAGAAAAGGTCCTGTCCCGCGTCCCCACCAAGCTCGCTTGTGACTCCGGTGGGATCACGAGCAGGGCCTCTCCAGATGACCAAAGTGAATGTGTGGGTTCGTAGACGGAGATGCGGTCACGCAGGTAGGCAGGTCCCAAACCGTTCAGGGCTTTGAAGGTAAGCACCTGCACCTTAAATTGGGCTTGGAATATAAACGGCAGCCAGTGGAGCTCCTTGAACAGGAGGGTTGACCTCTCTCTGTAAGGGGCCCCAGTTAGCATCCTGGCTGCTGATCATTGGACCAGTTGGAGCTTCCGAGCCGTCTTCAAGGGCAGCCCCACGTAGAGCGCATTGCAGTAATCCAATCTGGATTTGTTGTCAAACATGATGTTTTAGTGCTTGAGTTGCAAAATCATAAAGTAATTTGACGTTTAATAAGCTTTGCCTTCATCCCGGTTCTGGCCCAACCTACCTATCCGAACGTATCTCTGCCTATCAGCCCGCCAGGACCCTAAGATCTTCTGGGGAGGCCCTGCTCTCTATCTCGCCTGCTTCACATGTGCGGCTGGCGGGGACGAGAGACAGGGCCTTTTCTGTGGTGGCCCCTCAGCTATGGAACGCCCTCCCCATGGAGATAAGATCAGCCCCCTCGCTGATGGTTTTCCGAAGAAGATTAAAACCCTGGATGTTCGAACAGGCATTTGGTTAATTCGGTGCAATTGAATGTGATGATTAAAGGATTGGTAATATGGACGACGAAACTGGATCGCGATTTTAGTTAGGAGATGCTTTGGATTGTTATTGATGTGCTAATACTGTGTATTATGTTTTATGGTTTTAAATTGTATACTGTTGATTGTTGTATTTTGTTGTAAACCGCGTTGAGTCGCCAGTTAGGCTGAGAAACAGCGGTATACAAGGACAGTAAATAAATACATAAATACAATCCCTCCTTATGATCCAACATTTTTGCTTCATGCAGGCACGTTGCTGTTGGATAAGCGAGACTCGACAGTCTCCAAAACGTGGAGGCATCGGAGGAAACGGGGATTGGGGGAGAAAGAGAGACCTGTACCCATTTATACGACTCTAATCCAAACTCGTGACACCCGAGAAAGCGCAACTCCACCATTATATAATCGCTGCGACTCGCACTTCATTTGCAGGATAGCTTATAAAGAGCGGTGGCTGTAAAGAATGGGCATTGTCGGCGGCAGGAATAGAAACTATTAAATCAACAAAACTTTTAACGCCGGCCTTAAAAGCTTCGCTAGGAACACGACGGGAACGGGTTCGGCTCTGGCCGGTGCGTGGTAAAATTAAAACTTGTTTTGATGGTGGCCGTAAAAGCCCAGAGGAAAAAGGATATTGCCACTATAATTTACACTTGGGTGCTTTAAATCAGGCTCAGGGAGACAGAGCATGGCCAATGGTATGGTTTTTATTTTCTGCAACTGTTTTATTGACAGGGAGTTGTTTGTCTTTCTTTTTTTCCCCCTCCCCTCCTTGTAAAATCCCGAAACCCAGCCCTACCTGTCCACATAGAAAGGGAAGCAGAACTTGGTCAGCGTCTGTAGGATTTCCTGCGGAGAGAAAGAGAGAGAGAGAGATAATTTATACATCTAATGGGAGCAATAAATCCCGCATTAAGCACAGAACACCATCTTGCAACTTTGCCCCGAAGAAACAAAGAGACAGATGAAGAGGAATGGGCTTTATCAATTACTACGGGCGAGGGGAGGAGGAGGGCCCGGCAGTCAATCACGCCAAGGAATAAACATGATGGGACTTCATTAAAAATGAAAAATTAATCAAGGTTCGCGCACGGGCACGCCGGCGGAGCCCTCCAGCGGACCTCCACATGGAAGGAAGCGGGCGGGTGGGGCGGCGGGCATTAACTCGCCTCTGGGGAGACCCTCCGACCTGGCCATATGGGCACCAGCAAGCACCAACAAAGCCAGATGAGCCGCCTCTTTGGCCTGCCAGCATCCCTCTCCTGGTATATGACAACGTAGTCTTTGCACATTCAGAGGAAGACCAACAACATTGGCTATAGTTCTCTAATATGCCGATGATAATGTAGTCTGTGCTCATTCAGAAGAAGATCTACAACATATGTTATAGAGCTCCTGTATGCTGATGATAACATAGTCTGTGCACATTCAGAAGACCTACAACATCAGTTATAGTACTCTAATATGCCGATGATAACGTAGTCTGTGCACATTCCGAAGACCTACAACATCAGTTATAGTACTCTAATATTCTGATAATAACGTAGTCTGTGCACATTCAGAAGAAGACCTACAACATCAGTTATAGTACTCTAATATTCCCATAATAACGTAGTCTGTGCACATTCAGAAGAAGACCTACAACATCGGTTATAGTTCTCTAATATGCCAATGATAATGTAGTCTGTGCACATTCAGAAGAAGATCTACAACATTGGTTATAGTTCTCTAATATGCCGATGATAATGTAGTCTGCACACATTCAGAAAAAGACCTACAACATCTGTTATAGTTCTCTAATATGCCGATGATAATGTAGTCTGTGCACATTCAGAAGAAGACCTACAACATCAGTTATAGTACTCTAATATTCCGATAATAACGTAGTCTGTGTACATTCAGAAGGAGACCTACAACATCGGTTATAGAACTCTAATATTCCAATGATAACATAGTCTGGACACATTCATGAGAAGACCTACAACATCAGTTATAGTACTATAATATGCCGGTGATAATGTAGTCTGTGCACATTCAGAAGAAGACCTACAACATTGGTTATAGTTCTCTAATATTCTGATAATAACGTAGTCTGTGTACATTCAGAAGGAGACCTACAACAGTGGTTCTCAACCTGTGGGTCCCCGGGTGTTTTGGCCTTCAGCTCCCAGAAATCCTCACAGCTGCTAAACTGGCTGGGATTTCTAGGAGTTGTAGGCCAAAAACATCTGGGGACCCCAGGTTGAGAACCAGATCTACAACATGTTATAGAGCTCCTGTATGCCGATGATAACATAGTCTGTGTACATTCAGAGGAAGACCTACAACATCGGTTATAGAACTCTAATATTCCAATGATAACATAGTCTGGACACATTCATGAGAAGACCTACAACATCAGCTATAGTACTCTAATATTCCGATGATAATGTAGTCTGTGCACATTCAGAAGAAGACCTACATCGGTTATAGTACTCTAATATTCCGATGATAACGTAGTCTGCGCACATTCAGAAGAAGACCTACAACATTGGTTATAGTACCCTAATATGCCTATGATAATGCACATATTCAGAAGATCGACAACATCTGTTATAGAACTCCAGTATGCCGATGACAACGTAGTCTGTGCACATTCAGAAGAATTCATAACAGTAGCAAAATTATAGTTATCAAATAGGAACGACAATAATGTTATGGTTGGGGGGGGGGGAGGTCACCACAACATGAGGAACTGGATTAAGGGGTTGCGGCATTAGGAAGGGTGAGAACTACTGTCCTACCTACTGACATTTCCAGCTATCCGAAGTCCGTAAAGCAGAAGTACATTAAACAAACCTTAGCACACTTGATGAAATTAACAATCGATTTACCAAAACGGGCCCTTTTCCGGGCCAGTAATAATAAATGATCTGTGCTCGTCATTGTCGGGATTGATGCTCCGTGGTTCATTTATTTTTAAAGCCACTTCTCATCCTTTGACAAGTAAACCACATCAATCTCATAAGGCATTCAATGAAGCAGAAAACAGATTGACTCTCCCGGCGAGAACGTGGTCTTCCCAGTTCAATTGAGCATGCTCCATTCCTTCATGCGCTCCCAAGCCCAATTGCTCCACAGTGCGCACCCTGATTCCTTCTGTTTTAAGGAAGGGGAGCTGGACACGAGCCAAATGCCAGGCTATGGGCCTCACAGAAACAGACAGGCAAGAAAGGAAAGGGATTTATTTTTATTTATCGTGTCATCAGCAACCAGACCATTGTATTACATTTCTAACAGAACAAAACAAACAAACAGATTAAAAAACCCACAAATTTTGCAAACTTGGTAGTTCGTTAAATGTCCTTTGACCAGTCTCTGCCCACTTGGAGTGCCTGTGGTGTTGCCGCAAGGAGGTCCTCCCTTGTGCATCATGTGGCAGGGCTCAGGGTGCATTGCAGCAGGTGGTCAGTGGTTGGCTCTTTTCCACACTCGCATGGCGTGGACTCCACTTGGTGGCCCCATTTCTTGAGGTTGGCTCTGCATCTCGTGGTGCCAGAGCGCAGCCTGTTCAGTGCCTTCCAAGTCGCCCAGTCTTCTGTGTGCCCAGGGGGGAGTCTCTCCTTTGGTGTCTCATTCTGGGTTTGGGCCTGCCACTTTTGTACTCTCGCTTGCTGGGGTGTTTCAGCGAGTGTCTCTGTCGAGCTTAGAAAACTATTTCTTGATTTAAGTTGTTGACGTGCTGGCTGATACCTAACAGGGGATGAGCTGGAGATGCCTCTGCCTTGGTCCTTTCACTATTGGCTGCTACTTCCCAGCGGATGTCAGGTGGTGCAATACCGGCTATGCAGTGTAATTTCTCCCGTGGTGTAGGGCGCAGACACCCCGTGATAATGCGGTATGTCTCATTAAGAGCCACATCCACTGTTTTAGCGTGGTGAGATGTGTTCCACACCGGGCATGCATACTCAGCAGCAGAGTAGCATAGCGCAAGGGCAGATGTCTTCACTGTGTCTGGTTGTGATCCCCAGGTTGTGCCAGTCAGCTTTCGTATGATATTGTTTTTAGCACCCACTTTTTGCTTGATGTTCAGGAAGTGCTTCTTGTAGGTCAGGGCACGGTCCAGGGTGACTCCCAGGTATTTGGGTGCGCTGCAATGCTCCAGTGGGATTCCTTCCCAGGTAATAATCCTCAGAGGTTGGGATGCTTGTCTGTTCTTAAGGTGAAAGGCACATGTCTGTGTTTTAGATGGGTTAGGGATCAGCTGGTTTCCCCTGTAATAGGCAGTAAGAGCACCTAGGGCTTTGGAGAGCTTCTGTTCAACCATCTCAAAGCTCCCTGCTTGAGCGGTGATGGCATGATCATCAGCATAGATGAAGCTCTCTGTCCCTTCTGGCAGTGCGCAATTATTTGTGTAGATGTTGAACATTAACGAAGCGAGCACGCTCCCCTGAGGCAGGCCGTTCTTCTGTTTCCGCCATCTGCTTCTCTGGCCCTGGAACTCAACCAAAAAGCTCCTGTTTTGTAGAAGGTTTCCTATGAGGCGGGTGAGGTGGTCGTCCTTCGTGATATTATACATTTTTCTCAGGAGGAGGTGGTGGTGGTTCACAGTCTCATAGGCTGCTGACATATCTATGAAGACAGCTCCTGTGATCTGCTGCCTTTCAAAGCCATCTTCTATGTGCTGAGTCAGGTTCAGCACTTGCAATGTGCAGCTTTTGCCTTTCTTGAAGCCAGCAGGAAAGGGAAGGGAAGGGAAAGGAAAGGGATGATCTGTGTTCATATTTGGATATATAGAATATTCATGGCACGTTTGGTACAGATCCATCATTGTTTGAGTCCACAGTGCTCTCTGGATGGAGGTAAACTACAACTCCCGAACTCAAGGTCAACTATATGTATGCTTCGTTTTGGTCACCTAAAACTGTTAGTGCCAGCTGCGCCCGTACCTTGGGAAGTCTGACTTGGCTATGGTGGTCCACGATCTGGTTACATCCTGTATAGACTACTGCAACGCTCTCTACGTGGGGTTGCCTCTGAAGACTTCCCGGAAGCTCCAACTAATCCAATGAGCGGCAGCCAGACTACTAACAGGAGCGGGGTACAGGGAGCACAATACTCCTCTGTTGCGTCAGCTTCACTGGCTGCCAATTAGCTTCTGAGCACAATTCAAAGTGCTGGTGTTGACCTATAAATCCCTAAACAACTCCGGCCCAGTTTACCTGTCCGAACGGATTCTCCCCTATGAATCGTCAAGGTTGTTAAGATCTTCTGGAGGGGCCCTGCTCTCGGTCCCACCACCCTCGCAATTGCGTCTGGTGGGGACGAGGGACAGGGCCTTCTCGGTGGTGGCCCCTCAGATCTGGAACTCCCTCCAACAGGAGATTAGAACTGCTCCCTCCCTCCTGAAGTTCAGGAAGCTAACAAAGACTTGGCTATGGAATGCGGCCTTTGATAACTGAGTCAACTTTGGTCCACATGGAAGGAGAATGAATAACTGTGAATTAAGACCAGGAATGCTTTGACGACGTGGCTATGTGATTGTGATGACGACGATGTTGTATTGTAATATGTTTTTAGTTGTGTAATGATGATGCATTGTGTGGTTTGTATTTTTGTATATGAACACATGTTGTGAACCGGATCTGAGTCCCTCTTGTAGGTGAGAAGATCGATATAGAAAACTTGTAAATAAATAAATAAATAAATTGTGATTTTATTCTGACGACCTGGCTTTTGTAATTGTATGATCTGTATTTTAATGTATTTTTGTATTAATGTATTATTATGATGCTCTTATGTTTACTATATTTGTGTTGAATCTTCTGCTGTCAGCCAGCCTGAGTCCCTCTTCGGAGGTCGAGAAGACCGGGTTATAAAAGCTCTCAATAAATAAATAAAATAAATTAGCAAAGCAAATAAATTTGCAAAAACCGCCGCCCTTTTTGCCTCCGTTCCTGGGCGTCTGCATTTGACAACAAGGGACAAGCTTTCCCGTTCTTTTTCCAACCAATCTCACCAGAGACGAAAGGGTGGTGGCGGGACGCAGCTGAGAAGACACAAATCACCGCCAAGGGTCCCGAGGGCAGCACGGGCCCCTCTTCTGGATCAATCCCCAGGTTTACGTTTTTGCAAATGGCAGTTGCGTTTTTGAGGTTTTAATGAGCCCTGAAAGAGGACGAGGGGGGGATCCATGCCGGCCCCCGCCGGTGCCGCGAAAGTCCAGGGCGTGAACTGCGTCCCGGGAGAGCGCAAGCGGCGCTGCCTCACCGCTGGCTCCAGGACATGTGCCACCTGCTCTGACGCCTCCCTCAAGGGTCCCTTCCTCTTCCGAATCAAAGCATGGCTGACATTATAAACCCCGCGTGGCTCTTCTGAAATCCGTCTTCATCGATCCAGCAAACACACAGTGGACGTATCGGAGGCGGCGCAGCAGCCATTGATTGAGTTTGGCCTCCGCACCAAAGTTTTCGAAATAAATGAGCCTTGGAGGAGAGCGATGCTGCAGCTTCTTTATGTCACCGAACGACCAAGGACGGAATGACGACACCTTGGAGAGGAGCTGCCTCCGATATTGCCTCTTCACTCCCCTTCAGAGCAATTTGGGATCTTATTTGACTCCATTCGGAGAGGAGGGAGGGGATCACGCACATCCTGGCCCACGGCAGAAGAATTAGGCTGAGAGAGAGGCATTCCACTTCAAGAAGAGCGTGGAAGGGAAACAGACACTACTACTGTGCCATTTTCCGGTCTACGCCAGGATCCCACTCTCTCTGGTTTAGAAAAGCATGACCTTTTAGAGATCATAACTTTGGGGAAATTTACTTTATTTTATTTATTTACTTTGCTTATATACCGCTGTTCTCAGCCCGGGGGCGACTCACAGCGGTGTACAACATAGAAAGAACAAGGTTCAAAATTCAAGACACAGTATAAAATAATTCACCATCCAGCATTATACAAAAAACATCGTCATTACTACGAAAACCATTCAGCGTCGTCTCATCATCCAAACCACAATCCAGTATCATTTCCCGTTGTTCCATTCCTATAGTCATTACCAATCATTGCACTTCTTGTTCGAATGCCTTCTTGAACAACCAAGTCTTTAATTTCCTGCGGAATATCAGGAGTCACGCTTCCAAAGCCTTTTGGAAATAAATTGGCAGATACTGAGGCGATCTCTCGTTGTCTGAGTAGGATTGTCCTCCAAGATCACTGTACTGTGGGTCCATAGGTGACAGTGGAGCCTACACGATGATCTGGGCAGCAATGGCTCCCAAAGTGACCCATTTAAGTGGAATCAGGTGTCAAACAGGAATGATGTGTTATTGCCCCAACTTTATTCTCCATCTTCATCGCTATGATACTTCACCTTGTTGATGGGAAGCTTCCCACCGGAGTGGAAATCATGGCAAGCTATTCAACCTCAGCAGACTGAAAGCCAAAACCAAGGTTACAACAACATCTGTTATAAAACTCCAGTATGATGATGACAACGTCGTCTGTGCGCATTCAGAAGACCTACTCTAAACAGCTTCGCAGAAGCATACGAGAAGCTCGGCCTGTCATTGCACATCGAGAAAACCAAAGTGCTGTTCCAGCAGTCACTAGCCAGTCCCTCTCCAATGCCAGAGATACAGCTTAATGGTGTAGCATTAGAAAATGTGGACCATTTCCGCTCCCTTGGCAGCCACCTCTCCACCAAAGTCAACATCGACACTGAAATACAACACCACTTGAGCTCTGCGAGTGCAGCATTTTTCCGAATGAAGCAGAAAGTGTTTGAGTACCAGGACATTCATAGGGATACCAAGGTACTTGTCTATAAAGCTATTGTCCTACCAACCCTGCTATATGCCTGCGAAACCTGGACTGCCTACAGACGTCAACATTAACACCAAAATACAACACCGCCTGAGCTCTGCGAGTGCAGCATTTTTACAAATGAAGCAGAGTGTTTGAGGACTGGGACATGCACAGGGATACCAAAGTTCTTGTCTATAAAGCTATTGTCTTCCCAAGCCAGCCATATGCCTGCGAAACGTGGACTGTCTACAGACGTCACATGCAACTCCTGGAACGATTCCATCAGCGCTGCCTCTGGAAAATCCTGCAAATGTCTTGGGAAGACAGGCAGACAAACGTCAGCGTGCTGGAAGAAGCAAAGACCACCAGCATAGAAGCGATGCTCCTCCGCCATCAACTCCACTGGACCGGCCACGTTGTCCGGATGCCTGACCACCGTTTCCCAAAGCAGTTGCTCTATTCTGAACTCAAGAATGGAAAATGGAATGTTGCAGGAAAGGAAAAGAAATTGAAAGATGGGCTCAAAGCCAACCTTAAAAACTCTGGCATAGAGACTGAGAACTGGGAAGCCCTGGCCCTTGAGCGCTCCAGCTGGAGGTCAGCCGTGACCAGCAGTGCTGCAGAATTTGAAGAGGCACGAATGGAGGGCGAAAGAAAGAAATGTGCCAAGAGGAAGGCGCATCAAGCCAACCCCGACCGAGACCGCCTTCCACCTGGAAACCGATGCCCTCACTGCGGGAGAACATGAGGGTCAGGAATAGGGCTCCACAGCCACCTTCGGACCCACCCCCAGGACACCGAACTTGGAGGACCATCATCCTCGGACTACGAGGGATCGCCTAAGTAAGTAAAGTAAGTAAGTACATAGTGATACACGAAAAGATGCATTTCAGATCCTAGAATTCTGCCCTGCAGATGGATTTAAGGAGTGCCCATGACGAGAGTTTGGGGCATGTTTAATTCCATGATTGGGGCTGTTTCTTGCACGCCCGTTCGTTTGCTGCGTTGCATAGAGAAAGCTCTTATGGCTTATCCATCCCTAAATATCCCTCTTGAGTCAAGATGGGCTTCTTTCCACAGGTAGAACTCGGCAAATAAAAAGCAACACTTCGAGCAACGCTTCCCCACCTCTAAACAAACCAACAAAAAAATGGAAAACAAAGTGGCCTCTCTCAAACAAAAGCCAAATCCTATGCAAATCTTTTTGATCAACATCCACAAACATTTATTTAAGCTTTTGAGACGTTGGAAATGGGGAGAAGAGGGGGGAGGAAAGATGCAAAGGACAGCTTAGAGGCTGGCTGCTCGCATACATATTCAGCAGGAAGATTATAGGATCCGAGCTGGGCTGCCTTCGGTGTCTCCAAAGTCCGCACGGAGAGAAGGGGAGAACAAAACTAACGAGAAGGGGAGCAGATGCCAGACAATGGCCGCCTTGGCCCCTGCTTTCCCCCCTCCCACCTTCTTCTCCCTTTCATTCCCCCTCCTTCAATATGCTTGGGTCATTCAAGGATTCTCCTATAGACTCCGCATTGTGGACGAGCGAGCGCTCTAAGCCGGACCTCTGTCAGCTTTCCAAAAGTTCCCCATAAAAAGGCATTATGCAAATGCTACCTCTCGTTCTCTCTTTCTCTCTCTATCTTGGCTCCCATCGCCCGCCGAGGATTGCAAGTCCCAGCCTTCATTTCTGCACGGCGGCCTTTGCCTCAGGGCCGTGCTGCTTGTTTTGACAGTAGATCCCCCGAGATAGTTGGGATTAGCCCGGCTTGTTTAGATAAACTCGCCAAATCAAGGCCTTCTCGAGGTAGACGACTGGGTGGATGTCACGACCGGGTTTCCAGCTGCTGCCTTCTTTCATCCCCAAACAACTGCAGAGCCACAGCCACGGGCCATCTCCCACTCCTCCGTGCAACATTAGAGGCGGCCAAGAGAAGCCTTTGTCAGCCTCCGTGGTAAAATAAGGTACAACTATACAGTTTAGATGCATCATCCAAGGGAACACGGCGGCCTGGCTGTGCAAAGGACATCTGGACATGCATTGGGGGGGGGGGGGGAGAGAGAGCATGACAGGTAAGGAATTTTAAAAAAACATATATTTTTTTTCCTCACGTAATAGTCGCACCCCTTTTTAATGTCTTTCTAGGTGACTTTATATTTCGAGGCATGAAGATTACTGCAGAGGCAGACAGCAGCCAGGAAATCCAGTGTCCAGTTCCAAAAGGACAAAGGCATGCGCCAACTTGGGCCCTCCCTCCAAGTGTTTTGGACTCCAACTCCCACAATGTGGGTATGCAGATGATCCCTTGATTGACTGGAGTGTCCAAGAGAACAAAGGCATGGGCCAACTTGGGCCTTCCCTCCAAGTGTTTTGGACTCCAACTCCCACAATGTGGGTATGCAGATGATCCCTTGATGGACTGAAGTGTCCAAGATGACAAAGGCATGGGCCAACTTTGGTCCTACCTCGAGGTGCTTTGGACTTCAGCTCGCGCAACATGGGTATGCAGATGATCCCTTGATTGAGTGTCCCGTTCCAAGAGGATAAAGCCATGGGCCAACTTGGGCCCTCCCTCCAGGTGTTTTGGACTTCAATTCCCACAACGTGGGTATGCAGATGATCCCTTCATTGACCGAAGTGTCCAGTTCCAAGAGGACAAAGCCATGGGCCAACTTCGATCCTCCTTCCAGGTGTTTTGGACTCCGTCACAACGTGTGTATGCAGATGATCCCTTGATTGACTGAAGCCTCCAGTTCCAAGAGGACAAAGGCATGGGTCAACTTGGGCCTTCCCTCCAGGAGTTTTGGACTCCAACTCCCACAACTTGGGTATGCAGATGATCCCTTGATTGCCTAAAGTGTCCAGTCCCAAGAGGACAAAGGCATGGGCCAACTTCGATCCTCCTTCCAGATGTTTTGGACTCCAACTCCCACAACTTGGGTATGCAGATGATCCCTTCATTGACTTAAGTGTCCAGTTGCAAGAGGACAAAGCCATGGGCCAACTTCGATCCTCCCTCCAGGTGTTTTGGACCTCAACTCCCCCAACGTGTGTATGCAAACGACCCCTTGATGGACTAAAGTGTCCAGTTCCAAGAGGACAACTTGGGCCCTCTCTCCAGGTGTTTTGGACTTCAACTCCCACAACCTGGGTATGCAGATGATCCCTTGACTGACTGAAGTGTCCTCTTCCAAGAGGACAAAGGCATGGGCCAACTTGGTCCCTCCCTCCAGGTGTTTTGGACTTCAACTCCCACAACTTGGGTATGCAGATGATCCCTTTATTGACTTAAATGTCCAGTTCCAAGAGGACTAAGGCATGGGCCAACTTGGGCCGCCCTTCCAGGTGTTTTGGACTTCCACAACACCTAGGGTTAGGGTTAGGGAACGGAAGGGGCCTGAGGCTGTTAGGAATAGTGGGAGTTGAAGTCCAATACACCTGGAGGGACAAAATTTGCCCATGCCTGCTATATGCGCTAAGATTTAGTATGACTACTTACACTTGTACGTTCAGGCCTCTTTCCACAGCAAATGATTGAAACTGTACTCGTTTATGCATTCAACATACAGAATTTCTTGGAAAATACTGCAATACATAACGGGGGTCCTAAATTCCTCATTACTTCTCATACAGATGCTACCCACTTATTTAAATTTCCCATTTTTTTTCTTTCCCAGTAAAAGAAACTTGTTGAGTCCCAAGTATTTAAGGATACACGTGGTACAAAATCTGGCACTGAGAGACTCGTGGATCTGAGGAATGACTGCAATGTAAACACTCAGTAATTGCTGGAGCAAAACAGCAAAAGGAAGCCCAGCACCGGGTCAAAGGAGAGTAAATATCTTAATTCTTCCTCTGCTCTCAGGGTATTTGATTCAATTAGTGAAGAGGACTGAAAAGAGGGACAGCAGAACCTGAGGGAACTGACAGATGCAGGGGATAAAGAGCTTACAGAACCAGGGTGCAAGCGATGAAAAGGTTCTCCTCGAAGAGAAGGCATCAGTCTGTTCAGTGCCTTCCAAGTCGCCCCGTCTTCTGTGTGCCCAGGGGGGAGTCTCTCATCTGGTATCACCCATGGATTGAGGTGCTGGGTTTGGGCCTGCCACTTTTGGACTCTCGCTTGCTGAGGTGTTCCAGTGAGTGTCTCTGTAGATCTAAGAAAACTATGTCTTGATTTAAGTCGTTGACGTGCTGGCTGATACCCAAACAGGGGATGAGCTGGAGATGTCTCTGCCTTGGTCCTTTCACTATTGGCTGCTACTTCCCGGCGGATGTCAGGTGGTGCAATACCGGATAGACAGTGTAATTTCTCCAGTGGTGTATGGCACAGGCACCCCGTGATAACGCGGCATGTCTCATTAAGAGCCACATCCACAGTTTTAGTGTGGTGAGATGTATTACACTCTGGGAATGCAACCAGCAGCAGAGTAGCAAAGCGCAAAGGCAGATGTCTTCACTGTGTCTGGTTGTGATCCCCAGGTTGTGCCAGTCAGCTTTCGTGTGATGTTGTTTCTAGCGCCCAGGGGGACATGAGAGAAGCCTCCTCGTAGGATTGCAAGACATCCGGGCATCCCCTGGGCAACGTCTTCATAGACGGCTGATTCTCTCGCCTCAGAAGCAACCAGAAGCAACTTGGAAGGCGCTGAACAGTCTGCATTCTTGGCACCACGAGACGCAGGGGCCACAAAGTGGAGTCCATGACATGAGAGTGTGTAGGAGAGCAAACCACAGAGCGCTGACTCCAATGCGGTCTAAGCCTTGCCACATGCACAATGGAGGACCTTCTTATAGCAACGCCAGAGCCACTCCAAGTGGTCAGCATCTGGTCTAAGGCAATGTAACGCCAAGTTTTGAACTTTGTTTGTGGTTTTTTAAATACATTATAACTATATTCTTAATTTGACCTGATAAATAAAGAAATAGAAGGAAGCTTTGTTCAAGAAACTTTGGCTACCGACAGATTCCACAGAGTGAAAATGTGGACATAAGAGAAATAGATCAGAAGTGTTGTTGATGCATTTGTTCCTCAGCCCACAAGGAGAATGAAATGAGATGCACGATCAATAACGTTTTGGGTTTGCACCTAACCTTGTTCTAATCCATTCCCTTTCTTCTGGATTATTCAACTGAAATAATATGATGTAAGAGTTGTGCATATTTTTTTATCGTCTTTTAAGTCTTATACGGATGTTGCAACAGCAACGGTGATGCAGCCATGATGATGCAAGGAGAGTTTTCTTTGAGTTGATGGGTGTGCAAGCTGCAGCATTTACTGTTTTATAAAGCTACTAGCTGTCCCCAGCCACGCTTTGCTGTGGCCTCAGTCTGGTTCCTTCCTTCCCTACCTCTTTCCTTCCTTATCACCCCTTTTTCTGTCCCTTTCTTCTTTCTCTTCTTCCTTCCTTCTCGACTTCTTTCTTTCCTTCCTTTCTTCTCTCCTTCCTTCCCTCTTTCCCTCCCTCCCTCCCGCTTTCATTCCTTCCCTCTTTTCTTCCTTCCTTTTCTCCTTCCTTCCTTCCCTACCTCTTACCTTCCTCATCTCCCCCTTTCTGTCCCTTCCTCTTTCTCTTTTCCTTCCTTCTCTGCCTCTTTCTTTCCCTCTTTTTTCTCATTCCTTCCCTCTTTCCCTCCCTCCTTCTCTCCCTCCTTTCCTATGTCTCTATCCTTTCTTCGTGCTTTCTCTTTAATTCCTTCCTTCCCTCCTTCCTTCCCTCCCGCTTTCATTCCTTCCCTCTTTTTTCTTTCCTTTTCTCCTTCCTTCCTTCTCGACCTCTTTCCTTCCTCATCTCCCTCCTTTTTCTGTCACTTTCTTTTTCTCCTCTTCTTTCTCTGCCTCTTTCTTTCCTTCCTTTCTTTTCTCATTCCTTCCCTCTTTCCCTCCCTCCCACTTTCATTTCCTTCCCTCTTTGTTCTTTCCTTTTCTCCTTCCTTCCCTACCTCTTTACTTCCTCATTTCACCTTTTCCTGAGCCTTCTCTTTCTCTTCTTCCTTCCTTTTCTGTCTCTTTCTTTCCTTCCTTTTCTCATTCCCTCCCTCCTTCTCTCCATCCTTTTCATATGTCTCTTTCCTTTCTTCATTATTTCTCTTTCTTTCCTTCCTTCTATCCTTTCTTCCCTCCCGCTTTCATTCCCCTTTTTTCTTTCCTTTTCTCCTTCCTTCCTTCCCTACCTCTTTCCTTCCTCATCTTCCCCCTTTTTCTGTCCCTTCTCTTTCTCTTCTTCCTTCCTTCTCTGCCTCTTTCTTTCCTTCCTTTCTTTTCTCATTCCTTTCCTCTTTCCCTCCCTCCTTTCATGTCTCTTTCCTTTCTTCATTCTTTCTCTTTCTTCCCTCCCGCTTTCATTCATTCTTTCTTTTTTCTTCCCTTTCTCCTTCCTCCCTTCTTTCCCTCCCTTATTCCTTCCTTCCCCACTTTTTCTTTCCCTTTCCTTTTCTCTTCTTCCTTCCTTCTCTGCCTCTTTCTTGCCTTCCTTTTTCTCATTCCTTCCCTCTTTCCCTCCTTCCTTTCATATGTCTCTTTCCTTTCTTCATTCTTTCTCTTTCTTTCCTTCCTTCTCTCCTTTCTTCACTCCCGCTTTCATTCCGGGGTCACGCATGCACTGTATCATCATTTAGGTTTTTTGGCTTTTTAAGTCCTTTCTGTTGTGTTTTTCAGTGTGTTTATGAGTGATGGTCACTCGTTGGCCTGAGAGGTGTCTTGTGTCCAAATTTGGTGTCAATTTGCCCAGTGGTTTTTGAGTTACGTTAATCCCACAAATGAATATTACATTTTTATGTATATAGATTCTGTTCCATATGAGAGCGATGGAGGAATGAATGCCTCTGCGAAGAGGATGCCTTTTGCCATCTGTAGTTGGTACAAGTACTTCCATTAAAAAATAAAAATGTACTTGTTTGTTTACTTACATAATTTATATCCTGTGACTTCAGCGTATTTACATATATTCCCAGGGTAGATAACAAAGTAGCAAGATACTTAAAAGGGGGGGGGGGGAGCATACAAACAAATACAACAAATTAAAACAGCAACGTTCAATCTATACAGAAAATAAACAGCAAAACATTTCCATCAAAGGCCACATCAGCTTCATGGTTGCATTGGATCTATGGATGGAGAATCCGTGGATACAGGGGGGCAGCACTAATTTATTTACCTTTTTAGTTCTTACCCAATTTGGATCACCAGTTGTTACTGAATGACGACAACTCCCATCGCTTTTGATTGTCTGCCATGCAGACTGAGGATAATGGGAATGACAAGCAACAGCACTGATGACCAGCCAGTGTCAGAAGGGACAGAGTTTCCTCTATGCTAACGATCATGACATCACCGCTCAAGCAGGGAGCTTTGAAAAGGTTGAACAGAAAGTCTCCGAAGCTTGCTCCATCCATGTTCAGCATTTACACAACTGAGCAGCCACTGCCAGAAGTGACAGAGAGCTTCATCTATGCTGACGATCATGCCATCACTGCCCAAGCACGGAGCTTTGAAATGATTGACATAGATGAAACTATAAGAGCATCTGAAACTCTCCAAAGCTTTAGATGCTCTTATAGTTTCATCTATGTTGACAATCGTGCCATCACCGCCAGAGCAGGTAGCTTTGAAATGGTTGAACAGAAGCTCTCCAAAGCTTGCTCCATCAATGTTCAGCATTTACACAAATGACTCGTCACTGCCAGAAGTGACAGAGAGCTCACTGCTCAAGCAGGGAGTTTTGAAATGGTTGAACAGAAGCTCTCTGAAACTTTAGATGCTCTTACAGTTTCATCTATGTTGACGATCATGCCATCACCGCCCAAACAAGGAGCTTTGAAATGGTTGAACAGAAGCTCTCTGAAGCTTACTCCATCAATGTTCAGCATTTACACAACTGACCAGCCACTGCCAGAAGTGACACAGAGAGCTTCAGCTATGCTAACGATCGTGCCATCACCACTCATGCAGGGAGCTCTGAAATCGATGAACAGAAACTCTCCGAAGCTTGCTCCATCAATGTTCAGCATTCACACAACTGAGCAGCCACTGCCAGAAGTGATAGAGAGCTTCATCTATGCTGACAATTGTGCCATCACCACTCAAGCAGGGAGCTTTGCAATGGTTGAACAGAAGCTCTCCAAAGCTTGCTCCATCAATGTTCAGCATTTAAACAACTGAGCAGCCACTGCCAGCAGTGACACAGAGAGCTTCAGCTATGCTAACGATCGTGCCATCACCACTCATGCAGGGAGCTTTGAAATGGTTGAACAGAAGCTCTCCAAAGCTTGCTCCATCAATGTTCAGCATTTACACAAATGACCAGCCACTGCCAGAAGTGACACAGAGAGCTTCAGCTATGCTGACGATCGTGCTATCACCACTCATGCAGGGAGCTCTGAAATCGATGAACAGAAGCTCTCTGAAGCTTTAGGTGCTCTTACTGCCTATTAAAGGGAAAACAAGCTGATTCCTAATCCATCTAAAACACAGACATGTGCCTTGCATCTTAAGAATAGCCAAACACCTTGAGCTCTGAGGATTACCGGGGAAGGAATCCCACTGGAGCATTGCAGCACACCCAAATACCTGGGAGTCACTCTGGACTGTGCTCTGACTTACAAGCACTGCTTGACTATCAAGCAAAAAGTGGGTGTTAAAAATAACATCATACGAAAGCTGACTGGCACAACCTGGGGATCACAACCAGACACATTGAAGACATCTGCCCTTGCGCTTTCCTACTCTGCTGCTGAATACGCATGCCCAGTGTGGAACACATTTCACTACGCTAAAACAGGGGATGTGGCTCTTAATGAGACATGCCATATTGTCATAGGATGTCCACACCCTACACTACTTGAGAAATTATACTGTTTAGCCAGTATTGCAGCATCTGACATCTGTCAGGAAGTGGCAGCCATTAACAAAAGGATCAAGGCATTGACATCTCCAGCCCATCTTCTGTTCGGATATCAGCCAGCAAGACAACGCCTTAAATCCAGACATAGTTTTCTAAGATCTGCAGAGACACTCGCAGGAACACCTCAGCAAGCGAGAGTCCAAAAGTGGCAGGCTCAAACCCAGAACCTCAATCAGTGATTGATGCCGGATGAGAGACTCCCACGAGATGCAGAGCCAACCTTCAGAAATGGGGCCACAAAGTGGAATTCACGACATGCGAGTGTGGAGAAGAACAAACCACAGACCACGTATTTCAATGCAACCTGGGTCCTGCCACATGCACAAGGGAGGATCTTCTCACAGCGACGCCAGAGCCACTCCAAGTGGCCAGCTTCTGGTCAAAGGATATTTAGTACAATGCCACGTTTGTGGTTTTTCTGTACATTATAACTGTATTCTCAATTAAATCAAATAAATACTATCTTTCGGAAAGTTCTGAGCCAATCGAATTGGAATGAAAAGTCTCATTCATTTTCAAAGGGAACTGAAAACGAATGGTCCCCCTTGTGCAAGACCTGGATCCATCGACAGTGGCCACATCTCACAACCCGCCTTCACTCTCTGCAGAACTCAACGTTCTCAGTTTTCCAACACATGGCTGTCCAGATGCAAGCTTTGCGCTGTGCGTTGAGGACCAACGTGGCACAAATATTGTAAGAAGGGGAGACCCCCATTCCCACTCCACCTCTGATTCCAAAGTGCCACATTTTTTACACGGCTTATATACTTTGTACAAGAAAGAGTCTTAGTTTCTATATAAAGCTGGCCATAAAATATTTACTGTTTCTATATAAACTTTTTTTTAAAAAAAATGGTGGGATTCATTACGGCCCATTCCCAGGCCTGCGGAAGTGGGGAGGGAGGATACCTGTTGACAGAACAGAAGCCCCAGATTTGTAGCACTCCTCACACAAGACGCAAATGACATGCAGGCAGTAGGTTCTTGTGGGTTTTTTTCGGACTATAGAGCCATGTTCTAGAGGCATTTCTCCTGATGTTTCGCCTGCATCTATGGCAAGCAGCCTCAGAGGTAGTGAGGTCTGTTGGAAGTAGGAAAAATGGGTTTATATATCTGTGGCATGGCTGGGGTGGGGCAAGGAGCTCTTCCCTGCTGCAGTTAGGTGTGAATGTTTCAGCTGATCACCTTCATTAGCATTTGAAGGCCTGCCTGAGCCTGGGAAAATCTCTTGCTGGGAGGTGTTAATCTGTGCCTGGTTTTTTCCTCTCTGTTGTTTTGCTGTTGTAATTTTAGAGTTTTTTAATACTGGGAGCCAGATTTTGTTCATCTTCATGGTCTCTTCCTTTCGTTGAAATTGTCCACATGCTTCTTGTGGATTTCAATGGCTTCTCTGTGTAGTCTGACGTGGTGGTTGTTGGTGTGGTCCAGCATTTCTGTGTTCTCAAATAATATGCCGTGTCCAGGCTGGTTCATCAGGTGCTCTGCTATGGCTGACTTCTCTGGTTGAAGGGTCTGCACTGCCTCTCATGTTCCTTGATGCGTGTTCGGGCAATGCTGCGTTTGGTGGTCCCTATGTAGACTTGTCCACAGCTGCATGGTATACAATGGTAGACTCCTGCAGAGGTGAGAGGATCCCTCTTGTCCTTTGCTGAACGTAGCATTTGTTGGATTTTCTTGGTGGGTTTGTAGATTGTTTGTATGTTGTGTTTCCTCATCAGCTTCCCTATGCAGTCAGTGGTTCCCTTGATGTCTGGCAGGAACACTTGCAGGCAGGTTGTCGTCCTATCGCTCAGAGGCAGGTTAAGCATAATAATATTGCTGCAGGCAGGTACCTGCGCTTAAAGGAGGCTTCTACCTGTTTCTACTCTAGAGGAGAGTCGCTCGGCTGCAGGCAGGTGTGCGCACGCCAGCATCCACATACTCTTTCCAAGGCATTTTATGGAGGTTTCCCACTTCCAGGTCAGGAAGAGACATTTATTTATTTATTTATTTATTTATTTACTTACTTACTTACTTATGTTGCATAAATTAGTATAAAACCGATAAAAATGGAAGGAGCACAGGTAGCTAAATATCTTTTGACCAAAAACGGGCAACAGCAACGGCATTGTCTGTAGCCTCCAGCAATTCTTCCTCCATATATGAGGCAGGGCATAGTGGACATGCATACAGATGCGGAGTTGTCTGTTCTTCTCCATAGTCACACAAGGTGTGGGATTCTTTTAGGTCATGCCATTTT
Source organism: Anolis sagrei (assembly GCF_037176765.1). Classification (NCBI taxonomy): domain Eukaryota; kingdom Metazoa; phylum Chordata; class Lepidosauria; order Squamata; family Anolidae; genus Anolis; species Anolis sagrei. Next base: position 932,604 of record NC_090031.1, on the reverse strand, counting down.
GCCAGGTTGTCTTTTGATCTGCCCACTTCACTTCTGAGTCCTGGAAGTGGAGAAGTAATTGGTAGATTACCTGTCCGAAGCTATCTCCAGTTATGAACCATCACGAAGCTTAAGATCGTCAAAGGAGGCCGTGCTCTTGATCCCACCACTCCCACAAACACAGTTGGTGGGGACAAGGGACAGGGCCTTCTTGGAAGTGCCCCCCTCCCTAAGGACATCAGGATGGCCACCTCCCTCCTGTCCTTTAGAAGACAATTGAAGATTTGGCTGTGGGACCAGGCGTTCGTCTAAAGCAGTGTTTCTCAACCTGGGGGTCGGGACCCCTGGGGGGGGGTCGCGAGGGGGTGTCAGAGGGGTCGCCAAAGACCCATCAGAAAGGTGGAAGGTGAACTACATCTTCCCTAAATCACTGTCAATTCATCCCAAATCCCTCCTGTACATTCTGTTGGTCATGGGGGTTCTGTGTTAGAAGTTTGGACCAATACTATCGTTGGTGGGGTTCAAGGGACTCTTTGATTGTAGGTGAACTATAAATCTCAGCAACTACAACTTCCAAATACAAAGCTTTAATTTCCCCAAACTAGTGTTTTCTGTTGGTCATGGGTGTCCTGTGTGCCACATTTGGTTCAATTCCATCATTGGTTGAGTTCTGAATGCTCTTGGATTGTAGGTGAACTATACATCCCAAATGTCAAGGCCTATTTTCCCCCCAAACTCCACCAGTGTTCACATTTGGGCATATTCAGTATTCGTGTGAAGTTTGGTCCAGATCTATTATTGTTTGAGTCCACAGTGCTCTCTGGATGTAGGTGAACTACAACTCCCAAACTCAAGGTCAATGCCCACCAAACCCTTCCAATATTTTCTGTTGGGCATGGGAGTTCTGTGTGCCAAATTTGGTTCAATTCCATCGTTGGTGGAGTTCAGAATGCTCTTTGATTGTAGGTGAACTATAAATCCCACCAACTACAACTCCCAAATGACAAAATCATTCCCCCCACCCCACTCCACCAGTATTCAAATGTGGACGTATCGGGTATTTGTGCCAAATTTGATACATTGAATTAAAATACATCTTACATATCAGATATTTACATGATGATTCCTAACAATAACAAAATTGCAGTTATGAAGTAGCAACGAAAATAATGTCATGGTCGGGGGTCAGCACCACATATAGAACTGTATTAAGGGGTCGCGGCATCAGAAAGGTTGAGAACCACTGCTCTAAAGGAGTAGCGACAATTGGAAGCAAGGTCAGGACATATGCGACTGGATTTACCCGACTTGGTCTTGGTTTTAATTGGCATCTTAGTTTATTGTTTAATGAACTTGGAAGTATATCTGTATAATGTGTTTTAATGATTTTTTTTACTGTTTTAATTGTAACAATTGTTTATATGTTGACAGCATCACATGTGAGACCGCCCTGAGTCCCCCTTTGGGGGGAGAAGGGCGGGGTAGAAATATACATGTAGTAAATAAATAAATAGTAGGGTTGATGTAGGTTTTTTCGGGCTATATGGCCATGGTCTAGAGGCATTTTCTCCTGACGTTTCGCCTGCATCTCTGGCAAGCATCCTCAGAGGTAGTGAGGTCTGTTGGAATTAGGAAAATGGGTTTATATATCTGTGGAATGACCAGGGTGGGACAAAGGACTCTTGTCTGCTGGAGCTAGGTATGAATGTTTCAGCTGACCACCTTGATTAGCATTTAATGGCTTGGAAGTGCCTGGGTGGAATCTTTTGATGAGAGGTGATTTGATGTGCCTGATTGTTTACTCTCTGTTGTTTTGCTGTTGTAATTTTTGAGTTTTTTTAATACTGGTAGCCAGATTTTGTTCATTTTCATGGTTAGTATTTGCTTAGTATTGTGGTGTTATGTTATTTTGTTTATTGTTTGATTGCCTTGTTGTTGTGATGTTATACTTTCTACTGTATTGTGTTTGAGGCTTCGGCCTGTGTAAGCCGCATCGAGTCCTCCGGGAGATGCTAGCGGGGTACAAATAAAGTTAATAATAATAATAATAATAATAATAATAATGGTTTCTTCCTTTCTGTTGAAATTGTCCACATGCTTGTGGACTTCAGTGGCTTCTCTGTCTAGCCTGACATGGTGATTGTGAGAGTGGTCCAGCATTTCTGTCTTCTGAAATAAAATGCTGTGTCCAGGTTGGTTCCTCAGGTGCTCTGCTATGGTAGTTTTCTGGGAATGAGGGTTTTCTATTTGTTTGCTGGAGGATTAATAAGAAAGATTAAAAGGTGATCCTGAAAAACAGAGGAGCCGAGATTGGCTCTCGCTCGTTTTCGCGTCGAGCAGGTTTTTGCACCGGGAGGGCCTTCCCATTACGTGCTCCCAAAGGTTCTGAAGTAAGACAGATCTGTGCAAAAGTCTAGTATTTAGGGGAATCAGATTGCCAACGGCCCCTCCAACCCTTCGCCGATGCCTTCCTAAAGTAACATGTGAGACCGCCCTGAGTCCCCCTTTGGGGGGGAGAAGGGTGGGTAGAAATATACATGTAATAAATAAATAAATAAATATATAGTAGTTTTCTGGGAATGAGGGTTTTTCCTTTTGTTTGCTGGAGGATTAATAAGAATATGAACCATCAAGATTATTAAGATCGTCTGGAGAGGCCCTGCTCTCGGTCCCACCGGCCTCGCAAGCGCATCTGGTGGGGACGAGGGACAGGGCCTTCTCGGTGGTGGCCCCTTGACTCTGGAACTCTCTCCCACTAGAGATCAGAACCGCCCCTTCTATCCTGACATTTAGGAAACAGGTGAAGACTTGGTTATGGAGACAGGTATTCGACGAGTGAGCCAACACCCGGAGATTGGATGGAGGATGATGAACATCAAATTTATTGGGATGACTGACCATTGTATTGATTGAATGTAATTGCTGTTTTGCTGTTTTAATGTTTTATTGCAATATGAAGTATGATGTTTACTGACTGTATGTATTTTATGGTTGGAAACCAGTCTGAGTCCCTCAAGAGAGATGAGAAGGTCGGTATATAAAACTTTTAAATAAATAAAAAAACAAATAAATAAATAAATTTATGAATTATGTGTGAATTATGACCAGAAAATATGTTTTTAATTGTGTAATGATGAAGCATTGTGTGGTTTGTATTTTTGTATATGAACACATGTTGTGAACCGGATCTGAGTCCTTCTTGTAGGTGAGAAGATCGGTATAGAAAACTTTTAAATAAATAAACAAACAAATAAATAAACAAATATTTTCTGTGGGTCGTGGGAGTCCTGCATGCCAAGTTTGGTTCAATTCCATCATTGGTGGAGTTCAGAATGCTCTTTGAGTGTAGGTGAACTATAAATCCCAGCAACTACAACTCCCAAATGATTTTAGTGTGACGACTGACCATTATAGTTAGTGATTGTAATTGCTGTTTTAATGTTTTACTGTAATATGTATTATGATGTTTTATTGATTGTATGTGATATTATAGTTGGAAACCGGTCTGAGTCCCTCAAGAGAGGTGAGAAGACCGGTATACAAAACTTTTAAAGAAATTAATAAATAAAATAGATTAAAAGGTGATCCTGAAAAACAGAGGAGGAGCAAGGTCGGCTCCCGCTTGTTTTCGTGTCGGGTGGGTTTTTGCACTGGGAGGGCCTTCCCGTTACGTGCTCCCAAAGGTTCTGAAGTAAGATCTGAGCACAAGCCAAGTATTTAGGGCAATCGTCCCTTCTCTCTCTACAGATTGCCAATGGCCCCTCTAACCCTTCGCCGATGCCTTCCTAAAGTAACATGTGAGACCGCCTGAGTGCCTCTTTGGGGGGAGAAGGGTGGGGTAGAAACATACATGTAATAAATAAATAGATAGTAGTTTTCTGGGAATGAGGGTTTTCTTTTTGTTTGCTGGAGGATTAATAAGAAAGATTAAAAGGTGATCCCGGAAAACAGAGGAGGAGCGAGGTCAGCTCCCGCTCGTTTTCGTGTCGGGTGGGTTTTTGCACTGGGAGGGCCTTCCCGTTACGTGCTCCCAAAGGTTCTGAAGTAAGACAGATCTGTGCAAAAGTCTAGTATTTAGGGGAATCAATTTGCCAATGGCCACTCCAACCCTTCGCCGATGCCTTCCTGAAGTGGCATGTGAGACCGCCCTGAGTGCCCCTTTGGGGGGAGAAGGGTGGGGTAGAAACATACATGTAATAAATAAATAGATAGATAGTAGTTTTCTGGGAATGAGGGTTTTCTTTTTGTTTGCTAGAGGATTAATAAGAAAGATCCTGAAAAACAGAGGAGGAGCGAGGTCAGCTCCCGCTCGTTTTCGTGTCAGGTGGGTTTTTGCACTGGGAGGGTCTTCCCGTTACGTGCTCCCAAAGGTTCTGAAGTGAGACAGATCTGTGCAAAAGTCTAGTATTTAGGGGAATCGGATTGCCAATGGCCCCTCCAACCCTTCGCCGATGCCTTCCTAAAGTAACATGTGAGACTGCCCTGAGTCCCCTTTTGGGGGGAGAAGGGTGGGGTAGAAACATACATGTAATAAATAAATAAATAAATAGTAGTTTCCTGGGAATGAGGGTTTTCTTTTTGTTTGCTGGAGGATTAATAAGAAAGATCCTGAAAAACAGAGGAGGAGCGAGGTCGGCTCCCGCTCGTTTTCGTGTCGGGTGGGTTTTTGCACTGGGAGGGCCTTCCCGTTACGTGCTCCCAAAGGTTCTGAAGTAAGATCTGAGCACAAGGATAATATTTAGGGGAATCGTCCCTTCTCTCTCTACAGATTGCCAATGGCCCCTCCAACCCTTCGCCAATGCCTTCCTAAAGTAACATGTGAGACCGCCTGAGTGCCCCTTTGGGGGGAGAAGGGTGGGGTAGAAACATACATGTAATAAATAAATAGATAGATAGTAGTTTTCTGGGAATGAGGGTTTTCTTTTTGTTTGCTGGAGGATTAATAAGAAAGATTAAAAGGTGATCCCGAAAAACAGAGGAGCCGAGATTCGCTCCCGCTCGTTTTCGTGTCGGGTGGGTTTTTGCACTGGGAGGGCCTTCCCGTTACGTGCTCCCAAAGGTTCTGAAGTAAGACAGATCTGTGCAAAAGTCTAGTATTTAGGGGAATCAATTTGCCAATGGCCACTCCAACCCTTCGCCGATGCCTTCCTAAAGTAACATGTGAGACCGCCTGAGTGCCCCTTTGGGGGGAGAAGGGTGGGGTAGAAACATACATGTAATAAATAAATAGATAGATAGTAGTTTTCTGGGAATAAGGGTTTTCTTTTTGTTTGCTGGAGGATTAATAAGAAAGATTAAAAGGTGATCCCGGAAAACAGAGGAGGAGCGAGGTCGGCTCCTGCTCGTTTTCGTGTTGGGCGGGTTTTTGCACGGGGGGGACCTTCCCGTTAAGTGCTCCCAAAGGTTCTGAAGTAAGACAGATCTGTGCAAAAGTCTAGTATTTAGGGGAATCAGTTTGCCAATGGCCCCTCCAACCCTTCGCCAATGCCTTCCTAAAGTAGCATGTGAGACCGCCCTGAGTGCCCCTTTCAGGGGAGAAGGGTGGGGTAGAAATATACATGTAATAAATAAATAAATATGTAGTAGTTTTCTGGGAATGAGGGTTTTCTTTTTGTTTGCTGGAGGATTAATAAGAAAGATCCTGAAAAACAGAGGAGGAGCGAGGTCGGCTCCCGCTCGTTTTCGTGTCGGGTGGGTTTTTGCACTGGGAGGACCTTCCCGTTACGTGCTCCCAAAGGTTCTGAAGTGAGACAGATCTGTGCAAAAGTCTAGTATTTTGGGAAATCAGATTGCCAATGGCCACTCCAACCCTATGCCAATGCCTTCCTAAAGTAGCATGGGAGGGTCTTCCCGTTACGTGCTCCCAAAGGTTCTGAAGTAAGATCTGAGCACAAGGATAATATTTAGGGGAATCATCCCGGCTCTCTCTACAGATTGCCAATGGCCCCTCCAACCCTTCGCCGAAGCCTTCCTAAAGTAGAAAGCGTTGTTATTTGCTCCAGATATGAGTGGCCGCTTCCTCCCACGGCGACCTACGCCTCCAAAGACAACCGGAGCGCAGGGATGCCTGCCTACCTTGGTGGGTAATTATACAACCCGGATCCCAGCAATGTGCCTAGCTGGCTCATTACCTCCTCCCTTTGTACCCAAACCCCTTATTTACATTTCAGATTACATTTTTCATGAAACAGCCAGATCTATCAAGAGCGGAGAGGGCGAAAATAATGAGGGAGAAAATGTTTTAATAAAAATGTGTTGGGGTCCCGCATTTCCGTCCGTGTGTCGGGGAAAGAAAGGAGTCCTCTCTCTCTCTCTCTCTTTTTCTCTCTCTGTAGCGATGACGGATCATTTATTCTGCCTCTAAATGAGAAGGGAAATTTTTAAAGAGAAAAAAAAGAACGAAGGAAAGAAAGAACGAAAGGAAAAGATGAAACTGATGAACTTTTACTGCCCATTTGTCTTTAGCAGACAATTAAGACCGGAGATCAAAACGGATTACGGTGCCGCGCAGACAACTGGCCCAAGAGCCATACATCTCGGGGACCGCAGATTTGTCACCCTCCTTTTATCCCTCCCCCCTTTCTTCTCGCTCCCTTTTTCCTCTCTAAAGGCAATGCTAGCTTTGTGGCTCAAGGGGAGCCAAAAGGCTGCCCATCATTATTCAGCCACAGATGTCAGTCTAACCTCCCTTTTTTCTCGGGTTTCTAAAGCTGGGAGCCACAATAATTTGTGACAGATTCTTTTACTGTAAGGTACAAAGAACACACAGAATAAAACATCCAGCGGCAGCCAGGGCTCTGATCAGATGCACTGCCTACATGGGAAACACACTGTATGTAAAAACAAGCGCCAAGAATTTAGGCAGGAGGGAGGGAGGGAGGGAGGGAGGAGGAGGAGGAGGGCTGCAGGGCTTTCCTCCTAATGAGTGAGTGGCCTCGTATTGACTTAACTCCCCGTATTCCTCGTGGAATTGGGTTGTCAGCACAGAAGCGCTCGCCAAGTCCCACACCCAAGCCCCCCGCGCCCACTGCACACGTGTAAACACTGCAAAAGGAAGAGTCTTTGTGTTTTCAGGCACTGTCTTCTAGGGCTGTGTGCAGAACTGTTTTCCTTCGGTACAGCCGTTCTTTCATTACTTTCGTTACCTTCGGGAGCACATAACGGGTACAAATATCAGCTCAACACGAAAGCAAACAGAAGCTGATACCGGCTTCTCGCCTGTTTTTCATGGTGCTCCTTTCCTCCTTGGCTTGGAAAGAGTGTGTGTGTGGCGTGCAGGCCCAGAAAGTGTGTGCACCTGCTTGCACCTGTTTTTCATGGTGCTCCTTTCCTCCTTGGCTTGGAAAGAGTTCATGTGCGGCGTACAGGCCCGGAAAGCGTAAACACTGCAAAAGGAAGAGCCTTTGTGTTTTCAGGCACCGTCTTCTAGGGCTGTGTGCAGAACTGTTTTCCTTCGATAGAACCGTTCTTTCGTTACTTTCGTTACCTTCGGGAGCACATAACGGGTACAAATATCAGCTCAACACGAAAGCAAACAGAAGCTGATACCGGCTCCTCACCCGTTTTTCGTGGTGCTCCTTTCCTCCTTGGCTTGGAAAGAGTTCATGTGCGTTGTACAGGCCCAGAAAGCGTAAACACTGCAAAAGGAAGAGCCTTTGTGTTTTCAGGCACCGACTTCTAGGGCTGTGTGCAGAACTGTTTTCCTTCGGTACAGCCGTTCTTTCGTTACTTTCGTTACCTTCGGGAGCACATCACGGGAAGGCCCCTCCCGGTACAAAAATCAGCTCAACACGAAAGCAAGCAGAAGCTGGTACTGGCTCCCCATCTGCTTTTCGTGGTGCTCCTTTCCTCCTTGGCTTGGAAAAAGTGTGTGTGTGTGCCATTAAAGTGCATGCACCTGCTTGCAGCCGAGTGCCTCCTCTAGAGTAAAAATGAGAACTTGCCTCCTCGCCTTGGAAAAGAGAATGCATGTGCGTTTTCAGGCACTCTCTTCTAGGGCTGTGTGCAGAACTGTTTTCCTTCGGTACAGCCGTTCTTTTGTTACTTTCGTTATCTTCGGGAGCACATCACAGGAAGGCCCCTCCCGGTACAAAAATCAGCTCAACACGAAAGCAAGCAGAAGGCCCCTCCCGGTACAAAAATCAGCTCAACACGAAAGCAAGCAGAAGCTGGTACTGGCTCCCCATCTGCTTTTCGTGGTGCTCCTTTCCTCCTTGGCTTGGAAAGAGTGTGTGTGTGCCATTAAAGTGCATGCACCTGCTTGCAGCCGAGTGCCTCCTCTAGAGTAAAAATGAGAACTTGCCTCCTTGCCTTGGAAAAGAGAATGCATGTGCGTTTTTAGGCACTCTCTTCTAGGGCTGTGTGCAGAACTATTTTCCTTTGGTACATACGTTCTTTCGGTACTTTTGTTACCTTCGGGAGCACAACACAGGAAGGCCCCTCCCGGTACGAAAATCAGCTCAACACAAAAGCAAGGAGAAGCTGATACCGACTCCTCACCTGCTTTTCATGGTGCTCCTTTCCTCCTTGGCTTGGAAAGAGTGTGTGTAGCGTGCAGGCCCAGAAAGTGCACGCACCTGCTTGCAGCCGAGTGCCTCCTCTAGAGTAAAAATGAGAACTTGCCTCCTTGCCTTGGAAAAGAGAATGCATGTGCGTTTTCAGGCACTCTTTTCTAGGGCTGTGTGCAGAACTGTTTTCCTGCAGTACATCCGTTCTTTCGTTACTTTCGTTACCTTCGGAAGCACATCACGGGAAGGCCCCTCCCGGTACAAAAATCAGCTCGACACAAAAACAAGCGGAAGCTGATACCGGCTCCTCGTCTGCTTTTCATGGTGCTCCTTTCCTCCTTGGCTTGGAAAGAGTGTGTGTGTGGCGTGCAGGCCCAGAAAGTGTGTGCGCCTGCTTGCAGCCGAGTGCCTCCTCTAGAGTAAAAATGAGAACTTGCCTCCTTGACTTGGAAAAGAGAGTGCATGTGTGGCGTGCAGGCCCGGAAAGCGTAAACTCTGCAAAAGGAAGAGCCTTTGTGTTTTCAGGCACTGTGTTCTAGGGCTGTGTGCAGAACTGTCTTCCTGCAGTACATCCGTTCTTTCGGTACTTTCGCAAGCGGAAGCTGATCTCGGCTCCTCACCTGCTTTTCGTGGTGCTTCATACCTCTTTGGCTTGGAAAGAGTGTGTGTGTGACATGAAGGTCCAGAAAGTGCATGCACCTGTTTGCAGCCAAGTCCCTCCTCTAGAGTAAGAATGAGAACTTGCCTCCTTCCCTTGGAAAGAGAGTGCATATGCAGCGTGTAGGCCCAGAAAGTGTGCACGCCTGCCTGCGGTCAAGTGCCTCTTTTTTAGAATAGAAACAGGTAAAAAGCCTCCTTAAAGTGCATGCTGCCTGCAGCTGAGTGCCTCTCCTCTAGAGTAAAACAATTTAATGCCTAAAATGGCAGAAAGGGGGGGGGGTTGGGGAACCCCACTACCACCACCATAATGAGCCCATAGAAAACAGAACTTTTAGCACCCCAGAGCAAAACCAGATTTCTGCTCTCCCAAAAAAGAGATCTGAGGCCCCAACAAAAACCGGGACACAAAAATGGGTCAAAGTTTACCCCAAATGCTTCTGCATTCCCGCTCCGGAAATATAGTCTCATTTTCAGCAAATGTGCCTAAAGCTTAAGGATCAGCCTCCTTGTCCAACTTCAGCCCCAGTCAAAGTCTCCTTTGCAAGGTACGTTTCACACTCAGACATCCCAGAAATATCGTCTTGAAATCTCTCAAATGTATTTGGAGTTGGGATGCTTGCAAATTGCTTGAAAGATGACACCTTATTATTATTATTATTATTATTATTATTATGTGTATTCATATCCCGCTTTTTCTCTCCATAAGGAGACTCAAAGCAGCTAACATTTATCCAAACCCTGGTCCTACAAACAATATACGAGGGTGGATCAAAAAGTTTTGCCTCCTGCGTCATAAAAACATGATGAATGAACCCAGAACAGCAAAAGTTGCTACGGATCGTAGCCTGAACTGTCCTCTATGCAAAACCACCATTCAACATAGTCACCATCAATTTGTATACATTTGCACCATCGCATAACCCAAGCCTCCAAACATTTTGGAAAAATTTGGAGTTTTGCTTTGTGACCCATGGTTTTAAAGCTGTTTGAACGTCATTCAAGTCATTGAATCTGAAACCACGTCGGTTGTCTTTCAGAGGTCCAAACAAGTCAAAGTCAGAAGGGGCCAAATCATAAACATGCCCCAAGCGATGGTGGATTTCCTTAGGTGCACGTTTACCTTCTTTGGTCAGAAATTCAATGGCAATTGTCCAAGGCTTTCATGGCCGGAATCACTGGGTTGTTGTAGGTTTTTTGGGGCTATATGGCCATGGTCTAGAGACATTCTCTCCTGACGTTTCGCCTGCATCTATGGCAAGCTTCCTCACTACCTCTGAGGATGCTTGCCATAGATGCAGGCAAAATGCCAGGGGAGAATGCCTCTAGACCAGTGCTTCTCAACCTTGGGTCCCCAGATGTTTTTGGCCTACAACTCCCAGAAATCCCAGCCAGTTTACCAGCTGTTAGGATTTCTGGAAATTGTAGGCCAAAAACATCTGAGGACCCCAGGTTGAGAACCACTGCTCTAGACCATGGCCATATAGCCCGAAAAAACCTACAGCAACTCAATGGTAATTCTTTCTTTGAGTTTCATGGTTCTAATCAGTCACTTGGAAAAAGAAAAGACTCTTATCAGTAGAATAAGGTGACCTCTATTATATCATGTACAGATAGTCCAGTAGCTAGGAAAGAAAGGAAAGTTAGAGCGATGGAGGCATTACTTTTTGACCCATCCACGTTAACTCTTCCAGGAGTGGATTCCCCTTCCTTCCAAGGCGGACGATTCTTCTCACTTCCTGTTGTCCTGCCCTTGTTCTTAACTATGAGTCATTTGTAAACGGTTTCTTTTAAGTCGGGGACTGTTTGTATTCCAACTCAGGGCTTATGGGAAGCTCTCATGCAGGATGCAAGAAGCGTATTAGATTTCCACTCTTTTTCTGTCCCTCCGAGAATTGGATTGTGCAAAATCCGACTTGTTGTGGAAACAAGGATTGATTGGAGAGAAATCAGTGGAGCCCCCTTTTCCTTATGATAATAATAATAACATTCCAACTCAGCACTTATGGGAAGCTCTCATGCAGGATGCAAGAACCATATTAGATTTCCACTCTTTTTCTGTACTTCTGAGAATTGGATTTTGCAAAATCCGACTTGTTGTGGAAACAAGGATTGATTGGAGAGAAATCAGTGGAGACCCCTTTTCCTTATTTTGATAATAATAACAACTCTTCCAGGAGTGGATTCCCCTTCCTTCCAAGGTGGACGATTCTTCTCACTTCCTGTAGTCTTGCCCTTGTTCTTAACTATGAGTCGTTTGTAACTGGTTTCTTGTAAGTCGGGGACTGCTTGTATTCCAACTCAGCACTTATGGGAAGCTCTCATTCAGGATGCAAGAACTGTATTAGATTTCCACTCTTTTTCTGTCCCTCCGAGAATTGGATTTTGCAAAATCCGGCTTGTTGTGGAAACAAGGATTGATTGGAGAGAAATCAGTGGAGACCTCTTTTCCTTATGATAATAATAATAACATTCCAACTCAGCGCTTATGGGAAGCTCTCATGCAGGATGCAAGAACCATATTAGATTTCCACTCTTTTTCTGTCCCTCCGAGAATTGGATTTTGCAAAATCCGACTTGTTGTGGAAACAAGGATTGATTGGAGAGAAATCAGTGGAGACCTCTTTTCCTTATGATAATAATAATAACATTCCAACTCAGCGCTTATGGGAAGCTCTCATGCAGGATGCAAGAACCCTATTAGATTTCCACTCTTTTTCTGTCCCTCCGAGAATTGGATTTTGCAAAATCCGACTTGTTGTGGAAACAAGGATTGATTGGAGAGAAATCAGTGGAGACCTCTTTTCCTTATGATAATAATAATAACATTCCAACTCAGCACTTATGGGAAGCTCTCATGCAGGATGCAAGAACCGTATTAGATTTCCACTCTTTTTCTGTCCCTCCGAGAATTGGATTTTGCAAAATCCGACTTGTTGTGGAAACAAGGATTGATTGGAGAGAAATCAGTGGAGACCCCTTTTCCTTATTATGATAATAATAACAACTCTTCCAGGAGTGGATTCCCCTTCCTTCCAAGGCGGACGATTCTTCTCACTTCCTGTTGTCTTGCCCTTGTTCTTAACTATGAGTCATTTGTAAACGGTTTCTTTTAAGTCGGGGACTGCTTGTATTCCAACTCAGCGCTTATGGGAAGCTCACGTGCAGGATGCAAGAAGCATATTAGATTTCCATCATCTTCCTACCAAGATTCCTCACTTCCTGTTGTCTCACTCCTTGAACTACGAGACGTTTGTAAGTCGGCTGTGTGCAACTCGGGGACTGCCTGATGTGCAGTCTGGCCTGAAACCCGATCCATGCCTTTTCCCTTCCTTGTCCTTTCCATTTAGCCGGAGGACTTTTGTGCCGTAGCGCCGTGAGCGGAAAACACAATCCTCCAGCCGTCCCCTGTGCTGGGTTTTTAACGACGTTTCCTTCCAGACGGTTTTGATTTGGATCCTTTCCCCTTCCGCCTCCCCTTTAAAAGGCGGAAGGCGCAGCAACGTCTCCGTCCCGCTGAGCCTGTCTCAACCTGGGCCCCTCGGGGTGCGCAGGCCTCGCCATTGCACCGGCGCATGCCCTGACCAGGACAATGGGGCCTGCGCTCCGGAGAGCTTGGGCAGCATTGATAGGAAATGTGTGGCATGAACGGGTTTCTTCTTGCCCCCTTTTTAGGGAGGTTGTGCGACAAAGCATCCTTGTGTAAACGCACGAGAGTCCACATTGCCACCTCGTGCCAATAATCTGTTAATAAATAGCTCCCCAAGTACGTCGGCAGCATTGCGCGTTGAAAGAGCTGCTAGTCTATCATGTGAAATGTAGTCGGATTAAGGGTCCCTCCGAGCTCTTGCTGTCTCGTGCGCTTGTGATCTATGGATTATAGGACTGGCTCATACATAAAATATTTTTTTCCCTTTTGTCAAACCCGCGAAGAAAAAGAAAGAGAGAAATTTAAGCCTGCCGTAAACCACACCTCAGAGCACATCAGCCCTGCAGAAGCCAGAGAGGCAAGGCCCTGATCCTGATTAGTTCTCTTGCACTTAAAATAATTGCCATTATAAAAAAGGAAATGGGGAAAAAGTGGACCATCATTTTGAGGGTGGAAGCAAGCTTCAACTTGGAACTCCCACAAATTCGAGAAGCGTACACTTTTCCCCTTGAAGCGATGGTGCAAACGCTGCATTTCAGTCGTGAAGAGGCAGCAAACACTCTTGGGTAGCAAAGTTAAGGATGGAGATGATGATTATGATGATGATGATACTAATTTTTTGACTTTCCCATCAGCCAAAAGCAGGCCCACACTTCCCGTTGAAATGCTGGTAAGTTTATGTTGGTTCAAATTGTCCTTCCTTTCAAATATTGTATTGTTCTGTATTTTTTCCCCACTACAGATAATAATAATAATGATAATAATAATAATAATAATAATAATAATTTTTTGACTTTCCCATCAGCCAAAAGCAGGCCCACACTTCCCGTTGAAATACTGGTAAGTTTATGTTGGTTCAAATCGTTCTTCCTTTCAAATATTGTATTGTTCTGTAATTTTTTCCCACTACAGATGATAATAATAATAATAATAATAATTTTTTGACTTTCCCATAAGCCAAAAGCAGGCCCACACTTCCCATTGAAATACTGGTAAGTTTATGTTGGTTCAAATTGTCCTTCCTTTCAAATATTGTATTGTTCTGTATTTTTTCCCCACTACAGATAATAATAATGATGATAATAATAATGATAATGATACTAATTTTTTGACTTTCCCATCAGCCAAAAGCAGGTCCACACTTCCCATTGAAATACTGGTAAGCTTATGTTGGTTCAAATTGTCCTTCCTTTCAAATATTGTATTGTTCTGTATTTTTTCCCACTACAGATAATAATGATAATAATAATAATAATAATAATAATAATAATAATAATTTTTTGACTTTCCCATCAGCCAAAAGCAGGCCCACATTTCCTGTTGAAATGCTGGTAAGTTTATGTTGGTTCAAATTGTCCTTCCTTTCAAATATTGTATTGTTCTGTATTTTTTCCCCACTACAGATAATAATAATAATAATAATAATAATAATAATAATAATACTTTATTTATACCCCGCTACCATCTCCCAAGGGACTTAGTGCGGCTTACATGAGGCTGAGTCCACAATACATCAGTACATGCAATAACAACCACAATACAAAGCAAAATACAAATACTAAAACAAAGCAATTAAAAATAAAACTCATACATAAATAGCATAAACATTGAACAATAGCACAAAACACATTTAAAATCTATGGCTGGGCCAAATGTAATTAAAGTTAAAAAAAATAATGCTGGGCATGAACAAGATAGAGGAGGTAGGACGTTGGTGGAAACGTACAAGGAATCCTAAATCAGAATAAAGTGCTTTTAGAGGACATAATGCTAAGGGTTCACATTATTCTGGGAAGGCACACTGGAAGAACCACGTTTTCAAGCTCCTCCTAAAGACTGCCAGAGTTGGGGCACGCCTGATGTCCTTAGGGAGTGAGTTCCAGAGTCGAGGGGCCACCACCGAGAAGATAAGATCTGTGCACTGTGCAGAGGAATCCGTTCATGTTTCTTTCTACAGGCAGCTTGAGTTACACACACACACACAGAGTTGCACTTAAGAACAAACCTACACAACTGGGTTGCTGTGAGTTTTTTGGGCTGTATGGCCATATTCCAGAAGCATTCTCCCCATACAACCTGGAAAACTCACAGCAACCCATTGATTCCAGCCTTCAACAACACATTAAACCTATAAAACCTATCCTGTGAGTAACTTGGGGACTGCCATGATAATTATATCAAAATACAGTCATATTTTTTCTTGCGTCAGGAACAACTTGAGAAACTGCAAGTCGCTTCTGGTGTGAGAGAATTGGCCATCTCGTGTGAGAGAGTTGGCTGGAGTTGCATTTATTTGCATTCAAATTCAACTTAAGAGCAAACTCACTGGTTCATAACGTGGGGACTGCCTGGACTGACCCAACACAATGAGGGGAGAAGCCCAGTGCAAAAGCTTAGCAAGTGAACAAGAGTGTGTTAACTACACAGACATGTTGAGCAGAAACAAAAACTCTCCTCCGTCCCTCCCTCTGAATGCATTTCTCTAATGAGATGCATTCAAAGGAGGAAGCAGCCATCGAGACCAGCGGTAGCTTTCAGTTATTCCAGCCGGCCCCACAAACCAACCTCCACCACGGAGCAGGATGCCTTCCCTTTCCCCTCGGCGCTTGGCGATAATTGCAAAATTCCCACGGCATCCTACAAGCAACAGCACCCCCCACTCCACCCCCCATTTTTTTAATACCATTAGGTTACAAATGTTGATATGACCAAAAAAGAAATATATATATGTGTCACGATGCCAAATCAATGCAAAAACCTTGCAAAAGACGATGCCAAAGATGAGGATTTCTGCAAACCCTCACGAGCCGCCTGCAGCATTTCCAAGACAACGCCGGTGGGTGTGTTTGTGCAAAAATAAAATGTATGAATCTGCTTCCTCAAAAATAAAAACAGACCCTTACATTATGGAACGACTGCCGGCAGTGAAAACGCCCTTCTTATCAAGCTTGGAAACTGGACACATTTGAAACCATTCTGCTTTCTAATTAGTTTGCTTTTCTTCTATGTGTATGTATGTGTGCATATATATATATATATATATATACACACACACACACACACACACACACACACACACACACTAGCTGTACCCGTCACGCGTTGCTGTGACCAATCTTCCCTCTTTCTCTCCTTCTTTCCTTCCTTCCTTCCTTCCTTCCTTCCTTCCTTCCTTCCTTCCCGTCTTTCCTTCTCTTCTTCTTTCTCTACTCTTTCCTTCCTTCCCCCTTTTTCTTTCTCTTCTGCTGTCTCTCTTTTCTTCCTTCCCTCTTTCCTTCCCTCCCTCTTTCTCTACATCTCCCCCCCCCCCTTCCTTCGGTCCCTCTTTCCTTCCTTCCCGTCTTTCCTTCTCTTCTTCCTTCTTTCTCTATCTCTTTCCTTCCTTCCCCCTTTTTCTTTCTCTTCTGCTGTCTCTCTTTTCTTCCTTCTCTCTTTCCTTCTCTCCCTCTTTCTCTACATCTCCCCCCCCCCTTCCTTCGGTCCCTCTTTCCTTCCTTCCTTCCCGTCTTTCCTTCTCTCCTTCCTTCTTTCTCTATCTCTTTCCTCCCTTTCCCCTTTTTCTTTCTCTTCTGCTGTCTCTCTTTTCTTCCTTCTCTCTTTCCTTCTCTCCCTCTTTCTCTACATCTCCCCCCCCCCTTCCTTCGGTCCCTCTTTCCTTCCTTCCTTCCCGTCTTTCCTTCTCTCCTTCCTTCTTTCTCTATCTCTTTCCTTCCTTCTCCCTTTTTCTTTCCCTCCCTCTTTCTTCCTTTTCTACCTCTTTCCTTCCTTCCTTCCTTCTCTCTTTGCTTCCATGCTTCTTTCTCCCTTTCCTTCTTTCTTTCCCTCTTTCTTTCTTTTCTTCCCCCCCCCCTTCCCTCCCTCTCTCTTCCCTTTTTTCTGTATTGTCATTTAGCTTTTCGTCATTTAGCTTTTGGGAGCCTTTTAAGTGTCTTTCAGTGTTTTTAATGAGTGAAGGACATACATTGGGTTGTTAGGTGTCTTGTGTCCAAATTTGGTGTCAATTCCTCCAGTGGTTTTTGAGTTCTGTTAATCCCACAAACGAACATTACATTTTTATTTATATATATATATATATATATATATATATATATGAGAAAAGAAGAGCAATAATATGTTGAACAACCCTGAAATGAATTTTGTCGTGTAAAAAATTAATTACACATTCCAAACCTGGTCACTGTAGTCCTCCGGGAATTGCCTCCGCACCTCAGGATCTGTAAATAATTGACAGATAATATTAATTGGCTTTGGATTAGTGAGCAAGCAGAGAATCGCACATTAATATTTGATCAGAAGATGATAGCAGCCCTGGCAGGGGATCCAAGGAGGGCAGCTGAGGCTGAGGCTCCTCAAGGCTCTCCTCTCGCCCTCTCCCCCAGAAAGACAAAAAGGGGAATTAAAGGCACCCGTGGCACTCCCCGCTCTCGCCTCTTATCCGAGGCAAAAGCCAAAGAACCGGGTGCCAATGGGCGGTGACACGCGTGGCAAGGGAACCCTTTCCATCTTGTGATCCAGCTCTTCCTTTTTTTTAATCAGGCATCTCATTGAAAATGGAATTTATAGAAGGGAAAACAACCCAGCAAGAATAGCATTCAGTTCGGAGTGAGTGCGGTTCGAATGCAAAAACTGAACCAGGTGCCAATTGTCGGTGACACACAATGCAAGGGAACCCTTTCCATCTTGTGATACAGCTCTTTCTTTTTTTTTAGTCAATGAGAGAAGGATGAAAATGGAGTTTATAGAAGGGAAAACAACCTGGCAAGAATAGTATTCAGTCCGGAGTGAGTGCGGTTCAAATGCAAAAGCGGAACCAGGTGCCAATTGTTGGTGACACACAATGCAAGGGAACCCTTTCCATCTTGCGATCCAACTCTTCCTTTTTTTAATCAGACATCTCATTGAAAATGGAGTTTATAGAAGGGAAAACAACCTGGCAAGAATAGTATTCAGTCCGGAGTGAGTGCGGTTCAAATGCAAAAGCGGAACCAGGTGCCAATTGTCGGTGACACACAATGCAAGGGAACCCTTTCCATCTTGTGATACAGCTCTTTCTTTTTTTTTAGTCAATGAGAGAAGGATGAAAATGGAGTTTATAGAAGGGAAAACAACCTGGCAAGAATAGTATTCAGTCCGGAGTGAGTGCGGTTCAAATGCAAAAGCGGAACCAGGTGCCAATTGTTGGTGACACACAATGCAAGGGAACCCTTTCCATCTTGTGATCCAACTCTTCCTTTTTTAAATCAGGCACCTCATTGAGTGAAGGACGAAAATGGAATTTCTACAAGGGAAAACAACCTGGCGAGAATAGCATTCATTCCGGAGTGAGTGCGGTTCGAATGCAAAAACCAAACCAGGTGCCAATTGTTGGTGACACACAATGCAAGACAACCCTTTCCCTCTTGTGATCCAACTCTTCCTTTTTTTAATCAGACATCTCATTGAAAATGGAGTTTATAGAAGGGAAAACAACCCAGCAAGAATAGCATTCATTCCGGAGTGAGTGCGGTACGAATGCAAAAGCCGAACCAGGTTGCAATTGTCGGTGATACACAATGCAAGAGAATAGTTTCTCTCTTGTGATCCAACTCGTTTTCTAATCAGGCACCTCATTGAGTGAAGGATGAAAATGTAGTTTATAGAAGGGAAAATGATTAGGAGTGACTACAGTTCACGCTCAAATACATACATTGGACATTGCTCCACAATGTTGACAAAACCAGGGAGGAGGAGGATACACCTCGAGTAACGAAGTCCTGATTCAACTGGAGATTGCTCCATAATACTGACAAAACCAGGGAGGAGGAGGATACACCTCAAGTAACGAAGACCTGATTCAACTGGAGATTGATCCATAACACTGACAAAACCAGGGAGGAGGAGGATATACCTCGAGTAACGAAGTCTTAATTCAACTGGAGATTGTTAAATAACACTGACAAAACCAGGGAGAAGGAGGATGCACCTCGAGTAACGAAGTCCTGATATTCAACTGGAGATTGCTCCACAACACTGACAAAACCAGGAAGAAGGAGGATACACCTTGGGTAATGAAGTCCTAATTCAACTGGAGATTGCTAAATAACACTAACTAAACCAAGGAGGAGAGGATACACCTCGAATAATGAAGTCCTGATTCAACTGAAGATTGCTAAATAACACTGACAAAACCAGGGAGGAGGAGGATACACCTCGAGTAACGAAGTCCTGATTCAACTGATCCTGAACTACCGGTACTTTAAGACTGGGAAACCCTCACGCTAAGTCTTCCTTGATGCCAACGTTCACCACCTTCTTTCATTTTCAGTTCTCAGCGGGACTCAAATACATGCATCGGGCAGGAGATTGCTCCACAACACTGACAAAACTAGGGAGAAGAAGGATACACCTCGAGTAAGGAAGTCCTGATTCAACTGGAGATTGCTCCACAACACTGACAAATCCTGGGAGAAGAAGGATACACTTCGAGTAAGGAAGTCCTGATTCAACCTTAGATTGCTCCATGACACTGACAAAACCAGGGAGGAGGAGGATACACCTCGAGTAACGAAGTCCTGATTCAACTGATCCTGAACTACCGGTACTTTAAGACTGGGAAACCCTTACACTAAGTCTTCCTTGACGCCAATGTTCATCACCTTCTTTCATTTTCAGCTCTCAACAGGACTCAAATACATGCATGGGGCAGGAGATTGCTCCACAACACTGACAAAACTACGGGGGAGAAGGATACACCTTGAGTAACGAAGTCCTGATTCAACTGGAGATTGCTCCATGACACTGACAAAACCAGGGGGGAGGAGGATACACCTCGACTAATCAAGTCCTGATTGAATGGATCCTAAACTACTCGTACTTTAAGACTAGGAAACCCTGATGCTAAGTCTTCCTTGACGCCAATGCTCACCACCTCCAAACACCGGCTTCTTTCATTTTCAGTTCTCAACAGGACTCAAATTAGTCTCCCCACACCTTAAAAGTGTGGGGAGACTAAATTAACTGATTTATGAGGCCATAAAGAAGACTCCAGCAAAGCATTCCAGCGGGGAAGCATGCGGGGAATGCGGAAGTGCTTCATCAGCATCGCAGATGGACGATGAAAGCGACAGCTCCCCTGGCGGCCAGAAAAAGTTAAATAGCATCTGTGTATGTCTGTATATGTTTGTATGTTAAAATTGGCATTGAATGTTTGCCATATATGTGTACACTGTAACCCGCCCTGAGTCCCCTGCGGGGTGAGGAGAAGGGTGGAATATAAAATCTGTAAATAATAATAATAATAATAATAATAATAATAGACATTTAATCAGCTACCAAGCTTGCAAATTTTGTGTTTTGTCTCTTTGTTTGTTTTGTTCTGTTAGAAATGGCCCCTGACACGATAAATAAATATGTACTGTCTTCAATAAACAGTTTTTGTACTGCTTTTGGATTCCTGGTTGGTGCCAAGGGCAAGGTGAACTCTGGTTGGGGTGCACCACCATGTATCTCTTATAAGGAGTTGGTTTAACTTCTGGTTTGTGAATACAACTGAATTACCGTGTCGCGAAGTGATGCCTGTTTAATCTGAAAGCTTTGGAAAGCTCTGTTCTATATGGATCTCCATTTTTGCTCATTTTTCAGGGACTCGCCTCCAAATGTACAGTTGAAGGGCTATGATCAAACTCGTATCCACATGGAAAATTTAATAGCCACTTCCCTCGCTTAGGTCCATCCCCCCCCCTACAAAAAAGTGCACTTACTGTACGTTTTAAATACTTTGTAGGAAGCAAGTCTAGTTTAGTGGAAATTCTGCATCTGCTAACAATTGAACCTGCCAATTAACCAATTTATTAGCAAAACAAACTTTGCCTGTAAGGGATGTCGCGCGGAGCCATATTTTCCCTGAAAAAAAAATAAAAGTATATGATGTATACACCATAAAATTATTCTTTGCCCCACAAGCCTTAACTCCAGCCGAGGAGAGCCGTAATTGAGCAGTAAAGGCTGTTTACAAATCCCTGCTCCTTCCATAATGATCAAAACTTGTGGAAACAATTTTCCCCCCACTAAAAAATGGAAAGCATCTGGCTGAGGAACAATGCCTTTTGCACAGCCGAGGTCATCGAACGGAACCAGCGCGCTCACCGTCGGGCCCAAATATTGGTCTGACAACAGGCTCCTCGAATCAATGGCAAAATTCTTCCTTTTCTTACAAATCCAAGTCCTGTGGTTTTGAATCTATTATTGTCGTAATTAAAAATTACCCCCATAACACGGAACCCTGGCAATCTTGGAAATGCTCTTAGGAAAAGCAGATGGTCGCAACAGAGTTGTTTTGAGACGGTTTGTCATCAGAATTATTTCTGTCTGGGTTTTTTTCTCTCTCTCGTGTGCTTCTGTTGTGCTTAATGCAATTATACGTGCTTAGAACTCCTGCTTCTTATGTTGTTTTGCCCCTTGAGAACTCAAAATGAAAGGAGGTGGTGTTTGGAGGTGGTGAGCATTGGCGTCAAGGAAGACTTGGCATCAGGGTTTCCTAGTCTTCAAGGACAGGTAGTTTAGGATCCGTTCAATCAGGACTTGATTAGTCGAGGTGTATCCTCCTCCTCCCTGGTTTTGTCAGTGTTATGGAGCAATCTCCAGTTGAATCAGGACTTCCTTGCCCAAGGTGTATCCTTCTTCTCCCTGGTTTTGTCAGTGTTGTGGAGCAATCTCCTGGCCAATGCATGTATTTGAGTCCTGTTGAGAACTGAAAATGAAAGAAGCCGGTGTTTGGAGGTGGTGAGCATTGGCGTCAAGGAAGACTTAGCATCAGGGTTTCCTAGTCTTAAAGTACGAGTAGTTTAGGATCCATTCAATCAGGACTTGATTAGTCGAGGTGTATCCTCCTCCCCCCTGGTTTTGTCAGTGTCATGGAGCAATCTCCAGTTGAATCAGGACTTTGGTCAGAGTGATCTTAATGCAGCTGATACTCAATCCCTTTGGCCAGTATCTGGCCACTTGGAGTGCCTCTGATGTCGCCGCAAGAAGGTCATCCATGGTGCATGTACATATAAAAACAGCACATATAAAAAGGGGAAAATCACCAAAAGGAGTAAGAAAGGCAAAATCCAACAGGTAATTGGAAAAGGTAGTCAATATTTATTTATTTATTATTTACAGCATTTTTACCCCGCTCTTCTCAACTCAGAGCAGCTAACAAAGGCAGCAATTCGATGCCACAAATCAATAACACAGTATAAAACCATAAATACATACAGAGTTAAAACAATAGCAATTAATTATAACCAAATTATCATAACAGTAATTAAAACTTGTAAATATGAAAAAAAAACCCAACCAAGCTGGTGAGGAGTAAAACAATTCAAAGGCAATAATCCAAATTGCACAGGAAAACAACAATCGTAACATGAGCATAATCCAAGGAAACAAGACTCAAAATACGAACATGAATCCAGAAAAAAACAAGAATCAAAACATCAGCATGAATCCAAAACAGAGGCTACAAGAACGTCTTAAAACATGAACCAAAACTCCCAGAAATTTAGATGAAAAAACTGGAAACAGTACTTGATATCCTTACTATCACACAGTGTTGCCTGATCTGAATTCTCAATGCAACGCTCTCTAATTTAAGGGCCGCAAAACATGAAGGAATTTCTTTGACCTTGACTTGCTGGCTTGTGAAACTTTCACAGATATATAAACCTCACCTGCCTAGTTTCCAACAGGCCCCTCAAACTCTGAGGATGCCTGCCATTGATGTGGGCCAAATGTCAGGAGAGAATGCTTCTGGAATATGGCCAGACAGCCCAGAAAACTCACAACAACCCAGTGATTTGGGCCATGAAAGCCTTCAACAATACATTATGCTAATTTGGTAGACCTTACTACTACGCTGTGTTGCCTGATCTGAATTCTCAATGAGATGCTGTCTATTTATTTATTTATTTATTTACTTACTTACTTACTTATTTGTATACCGCCTTTCTCAGCCAATCAGCAATTCGATTTCCTATATTCGCTTCTCTGTATTTGAAAACGCTTGCTCAAATAGCCACATTTTAACTTGCCTCTGAAACATCAAGAGGGAGGGAACAGATCTGATCTCCATAGGCAGGGCGTTCCATAGCTGAGGGGTCACCACTGAGAAGGCCCTGTCTCTCGTCCCTGCCAAACATACTTGTGACGAAGGTGAGACTGAGAGCAGGGCCTCCCCAGGTGATCTTAAAGTCCTCAGTGGTTCGTAAGGGGAGATACATTCGGACAGGTAAGTTGTGCCAGAACCTCTAATTTAAGGGCCGCAAAACATGAAGGAATTTCTTTGACCTTGACTTTCTGGCTTGTGAAACTTTCACAGATATATAAACCTCACTTGCCTAGTTTCCAACAGACCCCTCAACCTCTGAGGATGTCTGCCATAGATGTGGGCCAAATGTCAGGAGAGAATGCTTCTGGAATATGGCCAGACAGCCCAGAAAACTCACAGCAACCCAGTGATTTGGGCCATGAAAGCCTTCGACTACCTCTTTATCTCCCTTTTTTATTTACTTATGATTACAAATACAAATACCTATCAATAGCAAGCTCGGGTGGCTTTCTAAAGTGGTGCTTAACCAATGAAGAATGATGGCAACAACAAAGCCCAGAAGGCTAGATAAACTCCACAATCCAAAAAAGGGGTTTCAGATCTGTTTCAGAATAAAACAGAGTAAAACGAGTCCCTAGAAGCTAACCTTCACATCACAGACACGAACAACTACAAAAAAAAAACAGAGTTGAAAGAACAGCATTAGAAAAATATGACATTTAGAAATGCTTTTAGCAAAACCATAAAGAGATCATTCCAGAATGCAGGGCTTTGCACCAATAAAACGTTTACAAATGAGTTAAGAAGGCGGCCTATGTTTCCAACGCAATTTATGCCTGCCATTAAACCCTTTGTTTGCGTATGCTGTAAAAGGTGAATTAGCTCCTTGATTCAGATAAGCTCACTGGCCCACGGGGATTCGGAAATGACGCGTCCCTTCGGTTTTACGGCACTGGGGGGGGGGTCGGGAGGAGAGAAAGGGGGCCCTTTGCCTTGCGCAAATATGCCGGGCATGCAGTTGGCCACGGACAGAACGAATGGACAGCTTTCTGTACACGAGCAATTAACGGAAAATAAATGACACAAATCGAATGTTCAAGGTAACGGTCATTTCCCGAAACAATTCTTTTTTCTTGCTTGCATATGTCACAATCCTATGCACATTTGTTCAGCCAGTCACTCTACATTTAATTGTACACAACTGCCTAGATGGCATTCATATCTGTTAAGAGTTGTGCACAAATCCCATTTTCCTTTGTTACATTTGTTCTTTCGGTCCTTTTGTTACCTTCGGGAGTGCGTAATGAGAAGCCCCATCCCAGTACAAAAATCAGCTCGACACAAAAGCATGCGGGAGCCAATCCAGGCTCCTCGTCTGCTTTTTGTGAGCAGCCGTATTGCCTTGGAAAGTGCGTGTGGCATGCAGACCACAAAACGTACGCACCTGCCTGCAGCCTAGCATCTCCTCTGGAGTAAACTAGCCTCCTTGCCTTGGAAAGTGAATGTGGCATGAAGGCACAGAAAAGCTTGTGCATCTGCCTGCAGATGAGGACCTCCTCTAGAGCAAGAAACAGGTAAGACGACTCCTTAAAGCATGTGCCTGCCTTCAGCCAAGTGCCTCCTCTAGAGCAAGAAACAGGTAAGACGCTTCCTTAAAGTGTGTGCCTGCCTGCAGCCAAGTGCCTCCTCTAGAGCAAGAAACAGGTAAGACGCTTCCTTAAAGTGTGTGCCTGCCTGCAGCCAAGTGCCTCCTCTAGAGCAAGAAACAGGTAAGACGACTCCTTAAAGCGTGTGCCTGCCTGCCAAGAGCAAGAAACAGCTAAGATGCTTCCTTAAAGTATGTGCCTGGCTGCAGCTGAGTGCCTCCTCTAGAGCAAGAATCAGGTAAGACGACTCCTTAAAGCGTGTGCCTGCCTGCAGCCGAGCACCTCCTCTAGAGAAGAAACAGGTAAGACGCTTCCTTAAAGTGTGTGCCTCCCTGCAGTCACGTGCCTCCTCTAGAGCAAGAAACAGGAAGCCTCCTTAAAGCATGTGCCTGCCTGCATCCAAGAGCCTCCTCTAGAGCAAGAAACAGATCAGACGACTTCTTAAAGTGT
Organism: Anolis sagrei; assembly: GCF_037176765.1. Lineage (NCBI taxonomy): Eukaryota > Metazoa > Chordata > Lepidosauria > Squamata > Anolidae > Anolis > Anolis sagrei. The sequence goes on along the minus strand of NC_090031.1, from coordinate 907,647 downwards.
GTGCCTGCCTGCAGCTGAGCGCCTCCTCTAGAGCAAGAAACAGGTAAGACGCCTCCTTAAAGTGCGTGCCTGCCTGCAGTAGAGCGCCTCCTCTAGAGCAAGAAACAGGTAAGATGCCTCCTTAAAGTGTGTGCCTCCCTGCAGTCACGTGCCTCCTCTAGAGCAAGAAACAGGAAGCCTCCTTAAAGCATGTGCCTGCTTGTAGCTGAGCGCCTCCTCTAGAGTAGAAACAGGTAAGCAGCCTCCTCAAAGCATGTGCCTGCCTGCAGGTGAACACTGCTCCTCTTGAGGAGAGCTTAAATGCCTAAATGATGGAAAGGGGAGCCTGGGAAACTCCCCTCCCCCATAATGGGCTGATAGAAAACCGATCTTTCAGCACCCCAGAGCGAAAACAGATACCCACCCTCCCAATTTTGGGAGGCTACCAAAATGTGGATCAGGAGCCTCACCGAAAGCCAGGACCCAAAATGGGTCAAGGTTTACCCTGAAAGCACAACTCTAACATCTGTTGTTTTCCCTCTTGTTTTCAAAAGTTGATCTACACATGTTTTAAAATGTGCTATAGTCGAAGATACATCTGAAACCCTCCCAAAAGCCGCTCTGTGAATGGGATGTCACCTCCAAATGCCTCCCCACAGTGACCCTAGACTCAAACTGAAGGAAGGAATACGACAAAAGGGTATACTCGTATAATTAATGTTCATGGAATCTGAACTCACGAGACTCCGCTTGATGCTCGCGGATGACCCTATTTACCACGCAGTATGATCCAGCAAAGTTTGGTTTGTAAAGTGAACTTAATGCGTTTGTGAATGCCGAAGACGATTAATGCCCAGCGGCAGGGGAATTGCCGGCACAAAGCCCTGAAAGCCGGCCGAGAAAAGAAAGAAAGAAAAATCCCATTCTGCAATTTCATGCCATCGCAGGCACTACCTGCCCTTCCCTGCGAACCTCGCGGCTAATCCCATGCTGGAACCTGATTTAATTTTCCAGCTGACAGGGTGGGAATCTGCTCCGTGTTATGGCTGCTCTTTTCTTCGACCGCTTCAATGTCCCTTGAATGCCACAAATGCAGGAAATGAAAAGGAGTCCGGCCTCTTTGGGCTCGCTCATTATGCGCCCGGCCACCGATTCAGAAAGCATCGTTAAAGCACTGCGGCCTGCGCGGGGAAGCCAGCCAAGTTCGGCTCATCGCTTAGGGACACACTACAGTCCTTCGGCACCCATACCCAACTTGGCCAACTTTGAATACTATCTGGGTTTGGAGGTAATTGACGTTGGTTTCTGGGATTTGTAATTCACTCGCATCCAGAGAGCAACCCAGCTGACAATGGATCTGGACCAAAACTGGCAAGGAGACCCAATATGGTCAACTTTGAATACTGGTGGAGTTGGGCAGGGTTGACTCAGGAACTAGGGAATTGTAGTTCACCCACAATCAAACACTATGAACACAACTTATGATGGATCTGGACCAAACTTGGCACCCTGACCTAACATGGCCAACTTGGAATACTGGTGGGGTTTAGAAGGGATCGACCCACAGTTTTGGAAGTTGTAGTTCACCCTCAATCAAAGAACACTGTGAACCCAACTGATGATGGATCTGGACCAAACCTGGCACACTGACCCAACATGGCCAACTTGGAATACTGGTGGGGTTTAGAAGGGATTGACCCACAATTTTGGAATTTGCAGTTCTCCCTGAATGTGTAGTTCTCCATCAATTTGTAGTTCTCCCTCAATTTGGAATTTGTTGTCTTCCCTCAACCAAAGAGCACTGTGAACCGATGATGGATCTGGACCAAACTTGGCACACTGACCCAACATGGCCAACTTGGAATACCAGTGGGGTTTAGAAGGGATTGACCCACAATTTTGGAATTTGCAGTTCTCCCTGAATGTGTAGTTCTCCATCAATTTGTAGTTCTCCCTCAATTTGGAATTTGTAGTCTTCCCTCAACCAAAGAGCACTGTGAATCGATGATGGATCTGGACCAAACTTGGCACACTGACCCAACATGGCCAACTTGGAATACCAGTGGGGTTTAGAAGGGATTGACCCACAATTTTGGAATTTGCAGTTCTCCCTGAATGTGTAGTTCTCCATCAATTTGTAGTTCTCCCTCAATTTGGAATTTGTAGTCTTCCCTCAACCAAAGAGCACTGTGAATCGATGATGGATCTGGACCAAACTTGGCACACTGACCCAACATGGCCAACTTGGAATACCAGTGGGGTTTAGAAGAGATCGACCCACAATTTTCAAAGTTGTAGTTCACCCTCAATCAAAGAATACTGTAAACCCAACTGACAACTGATTTGGACCAAACTTGGCACACTGACCCAACATGGCCAACTTGGAATACTGGTGGGCTTTAGAAGACATTGACCCACAATTTTGGAAGTTGTAGTTCTCCCTCAATTTGTAGTTCTCCATCAATTTGTATTTCTCCCTCAATCAAAGAACACTGTAAACCTGACTGGTGATGCATCTGAGTCAAAATTGGCACATATACCCAACATGCCCAACTATGAATACAAGGAATACCATGCCAACCAAGTAAGCTGTAGTACTGTCAACTAAACATATTTAGGAAAATTAACCTCCATCTGAAATGCTCTGGGAGTTATAGAACCGATAAACATCTGGATTTTTATAACACACATATATTTCATAGTGTTATTCCCACCCACTTTGAGCCTTCAGGATACAACTGGCTATATTGAAAAGGGTACATTCTCAGCGTGCAAGAGGATATTTTCCAGGCCATTCAGGTTTCTTCCACACCTTCGTGGATATATAATATGATATAATATAATACAATACAATACAATATAATATACTATAAATACACACACCTATTCTCCATCCCTTCTTGTTTGAAAGCACAGAGCTCAGCACAAAATTCCAAAATATGCGGCACATTCTACGACCTAATGAAACAAAACAAAACTCTGATTCCCTTCCAATCATTTTGGAAATAACTGCAATCTGGACGGCGGTTCGATCGAGAGAAGGACGAGAAGGAAGGAAGCCTGCGAGAGGGCAAGACGAAGTGAAAGCAAACCCTTCCAGAGCTGAACTTAATGGGCAATTACTAGGTTTTCCTAGATTCCACAAGGCATGGCATGAGGCAGAACTGTGAGACCGAGCGCTAAGACGGCACACTTTGCAACCCGACGCTCGAGCATATTTTAAAGCATCATCATGTGCTGCTTTAAAGGGAATGTGGACCCTGTTATCATAGAGATGGAAGAGACCTAGTGGGTCATCCAGTCCCACTCCATTTTGCCCAGAAGCAGGAAAATTGCATTCAAAGCACCCCTAACAGATGGCCATCCAGCCTCCAAAGAAGGAGCCTCCACCACACTCGGAGGCAGAGAATTCCACTGTTGAACAGCTCTAATGGAGGGCATTGCTGCAAACACACGACCCTCAAAGAGCAGGACGAGGAGGAAAAGCACGACCCACCTTTCGAGGAGAGATTCCTCCTCCGCAGCAACTCGAGAGAGAAACCCGACCTGCCTCCAGCGAGTTATGCATCAAGAGTCGACACTGACCTATTGTCTTCGCTCCCCCGGAGCTGCTCGGAAAGTAGTCCAGTCCCCAATTAAGGAAATCCACAAGTGCTAAATGCATCAGCTGTTGTAGAATAATCTATTGTTGTGAAAGCAAAGCTGAGAGGGCTGGGTTTACTTTTGCAATGTCTCCCCCCCCCCCCCCCCACCTTCCTTTACAACATGGCATAGGTGCCAAAAAGGAACTTGGAAACTGCTTCCCTTTATCCACCAATATAACTAACTTGTAAACATACATCCAGAGCACATTCCACTAGAGCAGGCATGGGCTAACTTGGGCCCTCCCTCTGGGTGTTTTGGACTTCAACTCCCATAATCCCTCACAGCCTCGGGCCCCTTCCTTTCCCTCCTCAGCCGCTTAAGCAGAAATTTACTTTACTGAAATTAAATGCAACTGTATGAGACTTTCTGGATTACGTTTCTCTTGTATGTATTCAGGCCAGATGTGATTGCTGTTTCTCAAGCATAGGTTAACTATAAATCCCAGCCATTACAAATGACAAAAGAAAAGCTTGGATCCAAACAGAACAAGGTCCATTCTAGCCAAGTGCAATTCGTTAACTGCAAACTTGCTTCCTTTTAAAAGGTTGCATTAAAACAGTGTTTCCCAACCTGGGGTTCGGGACCCCTTGTAGGGGTCACGAGGGGGTGTCAGAGGGGTCACCAAAGACCATAACAAAACACATTTTTTTCTATTGGTTATGGGGGTTCTGTGTGGGAAGTTTGGCACAATTCCCATTGGTGGGGTTCAGAAAGCTCTTTGACTATAGGTGAACTATAAATCCCAGTAACTACAAATGACAAAATAATCCCCCCCCCCCCCAACCCCACCAGTATTCAAATTTGGGCATATCCCAGCAACTCCAACTCCCAAATGTCAAGGTTTATTTTCCCCAAACTCCACCAGTGTTCACATTTAGGCATAGTGAGCATTTGTGCCAAGTTTGGTCCAGATACATCATGGTTTGAGTCCACAGGGCTCTCTGGATGTAGGTGAACTACAACTCCCAAACTCAAGGTCAATGCCCACCAAAACCTTCCAGTGTTTTCTGTTAGTCGTGGGAGTTCTGTGTGCCAAATTTGGTTCAGTTCCATTGTGGGTGGAGTTCAGAATGCTCTTTGATTATAGCTGAACTATAAATCCCAGCAACTACAACTCCCAAATGCAAGGTTTATTTTCCCCAAACTCCACCAGTGTTCACATCTAGGCATAGTGAGCATTTGTGCCAAGTTTGGTCCAGATCCATCATGGTTTGAGTCCACAGGGCTCTCTGGATGTAGGTGAACTACAACTCCCAAACTCAAGGTCAATGCCCAGCAAAACCTTCCAGTGTTTTCTGTTAGTCGTGGGAGTTCTGTGTGCCAAATTTGGTTCAGTTCCATTGTGGGTGGAGTTCAGAATGCTCTTTGATTATAGGTGGACTATAAATCCCAGCAACTACAACTTCCAAATGTCAAGGTCTATTTTCCCCAAACTTCACCAGTGTTCATACTTGGGCATATTGAGTATCTATGCCAAGTTTTGGTCCAGTTCATCATTGTTTGAGTCCACAGGGCTCTCTGGATGTAGGTGAACTACAACTCCCAAACTCAAGGAGTTCAGAATGCTCTTTGATTATAGGTGAACTATAAATCCCAGCAACCACAACTTCCAAATGTCAAGGTCTATTTTCCTCAAACTCCACAAGTATCCATATTTGAATATATTGAGTATTCGTGCCGGGTTTGGTCCAGATCCATCATGGTTTGAGTCCACAGTGCTCTCTGGATGTAGATGTACTACAACTCCCAAACTCAAGGACAATGCCCACCAAAACCTTCCAGTGTTTTCTGTTCGTCGTGGGAGTTCTGTGTGCCACATTTGGTTCAGTTCCATCGTTGGTGAAGTTCAGAATGCTTTTTGATTATAGGTGAACTATAAATCCCAGCAACCACAACTCCCAAATGTCAAGGTCTATTTTCCCCAAACTCCATCAGTATTCATATTTGGGCATATTGAGTATCCGTGCCAAGTTTTGGTCCAGATCCATCATTGTTTGAGTCCACAGTGCTCTCTGGATATAGGTGAACTACAACTCCCAAACTCAAGGAGTTCAGAATGCTCTTTGATTATAGGTGAACTATAAATCCCAGCAACTACAACTCCCAAATGTCAGGGTCTATTTTCCCCAAACTCCACCAGTGTTCACATTTGGGCATATTGAGTATCCGTGCCAAGTTCTGGTCCAGTTCATCATTGTTTGAGTCCACAGTGTTCTCTGGATATAGGTGAACTACAACTCCCAAACTCACGGTCAACGCCCACCAAAACCTTCCAATATTTTGTGTTCGTTGTGGGAGTTCTGTGTGCCACATTTTGTTCAGTTCCATTGTTGGTGGAGTTCAGAATGCTCTTTGATTATAGGTGAACTATAAATCCCAGCAACTACAACTCCCAAATGACACAATCAATCCCCACCAGTATTCAAATTTGGGCATATCGGGTATTTGTGCCAAATGTGGTCCAGTGAATGAAAATACATCCTGCAGATCAGATATTTACATTACGATTCATAACAGGAGCAAAATTATAGTTATGGAAGTAGCAACGAAAATAATGTTATGGTTGGGGGTCACCACAACATAAGGAACTGTATTAAGGGGTTGTGGCATTAGGAAGGTAGAGAAACACTGCTATAAAATGTTGGGGTCACAACTCAAAGCCTATAAAATGTTGGGGTCACAACTCAAAGTCTTCCGTGTTTTGCCTACGGACTGAGAGCAAACTTTTGCAAAACCTCACAAACTGTAAGGAAATCCATTGTACGTTCAGAAAGCAGGAGGCACATCCACAGCACGGCAAAGAGAAAATGCAACCCAGGCTGAAATCCTTAGTGCAGAAAACAAATAGCAAAACAGCCTCAAACACACTCAAGTATTTGGAATCCAAAAAGGGAAAGAGACACAGAATAAACGCCAGAAAGTCAGAGGCAGGGCCAAAGCTGGGATTGTAATTGTTTTAAAAGCTCCGACCGTTCCCTTTACACTTAATCCTTGATCCCAGAACACCTTTTAAAATGTCACTCCACATAAATCTTGCATTTGCAACCATACTTTCGTGAAGCCAAAGAAGGTATTACAGAACGCTTGTAACCTGCCAAACAAGCCAATGCAGGGCGTGGATGCTCAAGGTATGGAAAATGTGTTGCGCCCCAGGCCTGGAAACACCGATGACCACCACACCGCACACGAGTCCGGAATATAAGCAAAGAGTTCATTGTAGAAACACATAAAAAGTATAGGAAAAATCAGGAATGAAGAGAGAAGATGTATAGTCCAAAAAGGTTTAGCAATAGGTATTTTATTTTATTTATCGTGTCATGAGAAACCATACCATTGTGTTACAATTCTAACAGAGCAAAACAAACACACAGATTAAAAAGAAAAAGGGGGAAAAAACACACAGATTTTGCAAACTTGATAGTTGGTTAAATGTCCTTTGACCAGTCTCTGTCCCCTTGGAGTGCCTCTGGTGTTGCCGCAAGAAGGTCCTCCATGGTGTATGTGGCAGGGCTCAGGGTGCATTGCAGCAGGTGGTCAGTGGTTGGCTCTTCTCCACACTCGCATGTCGTGGATTCCACTTTGCGGCCCAATTTCCACTTTGTGGCCCCATTTCTTAAGATTGGCTCTGCATCTCGTGATGCCAGAGCGCAGTCTGTTCAGCACCTTCCAAGTCACCCAGTCTTCTGTGTGTCCAGAGGGGAGTCTCTCATTGGATATCAGCCATTGATTGAGGTTCTGGGTTTGAGCCTGCCACTTTTGGACTCTCACTTGCTGAGGTGTTCCAACGAGTGTCTCTGTAGATCTTAGGAAGCTATTTCTAGATTTAAGTCGTTGACGTGCTGGCTGATACCCAAACAGGGGATGAGCTGGAGATGTCTCTGCCTTGGTCCTTTCACTGTTGGCTGCTACTTCCCGGCGGATGTCAGGTGGTGCAATACCGGCTAAGCAGTGTAATTTCTCCAGAGGTGTAGGGCGCAGGCACCCTGTGATAATGCGGCATGTCTCATTAAGAGCCACGTCCACTGTTTTAGTGTGGTGAGATGTGTTCCACGCTGGGCATGCATACTCAGCAGCAGAGTAGCATAGCGCAAGGGCAGATGTCTTCATTGTGTCTGGTTGTGATCCCCAGGTTGTGCCAGTCAGCTTTCGTATGATATTGTTTCTAGCGCCCACTTTTTGCTTGATGTTCAGGCAGTGCTTCTTGTAGGTCAGAGCACGGTCCAGGGTGACTTCCAGGTATTTGGGTGTGTTGCAATGCTCCAGTGGGATTACTTCCCATGTAATCCTCAGAGCTCGGGATGCTTGTCTGTTCTTAATAGGTGATAATCCAACAGGAATCCAAAGGTAACACAGTCCAGGAGTAGCTCAAAGTCACAAGAACAGCTTAAGTCCACAAGCAAAAGGTATAAAACTTGAACAGGAACCCCAAAACAGTGACATAGAAACTTTTAGAATACTTGAAACAAGAACAAGAGAACTCAGGCCTAGCTTCCTGCTTGAACGCTACACTGCCTGAACTAACCCTTAGGTCAGTGTTTCTCAACCTTCCTAATGCCGCGACCCCTTAATACAGTTCCTCATGTTGTGGTGACCCCCACACCACTGTTATGAATCATCATGTAAATATCTGATAGGCAGGATATATTTTCATTCTCTGGACCTTGGGAGTTGTGGTTGCTGGGATTTATAGTTCACCTACAATCAAAGAACATTCTGAACTCCACCAGAGATGGAATTGACCCAAACTTGGCACACAGAATGCCCATGACCAGCAAAAAATAATGAAAGGGTTAGGTGAGCATTGGCCTTGAGCTTGGGAGTTGTAGTTCACCTATCTCCAGAAAGCACTGTGGACTCAAACAATGATAGATCTGGACTAAACTCGACACAAATATTCAATATGCCCAAATGTGAACACTGGTAGAGTTTGGAGAAAATAGACCTTGCCATTTGTGAGTTGTAATTGTTGGGATTTATAGTTCATCCACAATGAAATAGCATTCTGAACCCCACCAATAGAATTGGACCAAACTTTCCACACAGAACCCCCATGATCAACAGAAAATACTATGTTTTCTGATGGTGTTTGGCAACCCCTCTGACACCCCCTCGCGACCCCCACAGGGTTCCCGACCCCCAGGTTGAGAAACACTGCCTTAGGTAAACAACTTTTTAATAGACACCCATGAAATCATTCAATTTCCCATGAATCTTTTTCACAACTTTCCCACGTAATCACTCTGATCTACGATGCCTATTTTAATAATAATAATAATAATAATAATAATAATAATAATTTATATATACCCCGCTATCATCTCCCCAAGGGACACGGTGTGGCTTACATGAGGCCGAGCCCACAATACAACAATACAAGCAATAACAAATACAGTACAAAGCAATTAAAATAAATCTCATATACAAAAAGTATAAACATTAAACAGAATACAGTGCACATATTAAAATCTATGGCTGGGCCAAATGTAATTAAAGTTTAAAAAATAATGCTAGGCATGAACAAGATACAGGAGGTGGGGCGTTGATAGAGACATACAAGCAGTCCTGCTCTGACTTGTAAATGAAGACCTTTATTGATCTCCATAGCTCCAGGAGTTTTTTCTTTCTTTCTTGGGAGTCTTCTGTATCACTTAGCTCTTCACCCGACTCCTTATCTAATCTTGCAGTTTCTGGCTCCTCTGACTGACCCTGAATGTTTTGCTTGATACTGGTATTTGAAGGCCTGCCAATCCATATCTTCCCAGAAGCAGAGGCTTTCTTGAAATACATGCTTGGATCCTTCTGCAAGCACGAGGACCGATGTGTGTGGTAATAACCACCTTGCCTTGACTGGAGAAAGATGTGCTATAAATTAAACACATTAATAGATAATGGTGCGATCCTGGATTTCCGACTGGCATTTTCAGATCAGCTTTGGCCTCCAAACTCAATTTGGATTTGGTGACTGGTAGAAGCAACGACGAGAGATTTGCTGACGGCTCCAGCAAGACATTCAGAATTTGCTAACAATGACTCGCATTTGCCATCTGCTTGCGAGGAGATGCTGGATGGAAATCCACCACAAATGGAACGTATTCCTGGCTGTTGCTTGACTAACGTCTTTTAGGGACAAGATTTTCCTCTCAAAATGAGAGCTGCTCTTTTTGATATGAGGGAGATTTCCTCCTTGAGGCAGCTGCTGTGTACATGCGTGGCTCCTTTTGCAATCATCTCCTCCGGTGTGACAGATGTACCCAGGCCAAAAGTGGTAGGTCATATTGCTTTTGAATCTCCCATCCAGGTAATTCTAGGAATGGGGTACAATTCCGTTAGCAGCGAAGGACAATTCTGCGATTCTCAGTAGTAAGGAAGGCACACTTCACAATTGCGAGATTGTGAAGTGTGCCCTCAAGGTGTAGATGTATGGCAACACTAAGGTGACTCTTTCATGAGGTTCTCTTGATAAGGTTTGCTCTGAGGGTTTTAGAACTGGATTTTCATTCGAAAAGATGTGACAACTGGGTCCTTTCCGTTATGGACATCCAAACAAGCCGGATTGGCCTAAAGGAACCGACCACACCAAATCCGTGCTCAAGCCTATTAAGTATTATTATGAACACCATTTCCATTGTGCACACCTAGCTTCTCTGTACTTAGAATCATAGAATCATAGAATCATAGAATCATAGAGTTGGAAGAGACCCCATGGGCCATCCAGTCCAACCCCCTGCCAAGAAGCAGGAATATTGCATTCAAATCACCCCTGACAAATGGCCATCCAGCCTCTGCTTAAAAGCTTCCAAAGAAGGAGCCTCCACCACACTCCGGGGCAGAGAGTTCCACTGCTGAACGGCTCTCACAGTCAGGAAGTTCTTCCTAATGTTCAGATGGAATCTCCTCTCTTGTAGTTTGAAGCCATTGTTCCGCGTCCTAGTCTCCAAGGAAGCAGAAAACAAGCTTGCTCCCTCCTCCCTGTGGCTTCCTCTCACATATTTATACATGGCTATCATATCTCCTCTCAGCCTTCCCTTCTTCAGGCTAAACATGCCCAGTTCCCTAAGCCGCTCCTCATAGGGCTTGTTCTCCAGACCCTTGATCATTTTAGTCGCCCTCCTCTGGACACTTTCCAGCTTGTCAACATCTCTCTTGAATTGTGGTGCCCAGAATTGGACACAATATTCCAGATGTGGTCTAACCAAAGCAGAATAGAGGGGCAGCATTACTTCCTTAGATCTAGACACTATGCTTCTATTGATGCAGGCCAAAATCCCATTGGCTTTTTTTGCCGTCACATCACATTGTTGGCTCATGTTTAACTTGTTGTCCACGAGGACTCCAAGATCTTTTTCACACGTACTGCTCTCGAGCCAGGCGTCCCCCATTCTGTATCTTTGCATTTCATTTTTTCTGCCAAAGTGGAGTATCTTGCATTTGTCACTGTTGAACTTCATTTTGTTAGTTTTGGCCCATCTCTCTAATCTGTCAAGATCGTTTTGAATTCTGCTCCTGTCCTCTGGACTATTGGCTATCCCTCCCAATTTGGTGTCGTCTGCAAACTTGATGATCCTGCCTTCTAGCCCTTCATCAAAGTCATTAATAAAGATGTTGAACAGGACCGGGCCCAGGACGGAGCCCTGCGGCACTCCGCTCGTCACTTATTTCCAAGATGAAGAGGAAGCATTAGTGAGCACTCTCTGTGTTCGTCCACTTAACCAATTCCAGATCCACCTCACCGTAGTTTTGCCTAGCCCACATTGGACTAGTTTCCTTGCCAGAAGGTCATGGGGGACCTTGTCAAAGAAGGCCTTCCTGAAATCCAGGTACGCTACATCCACGGCATTCCCCGCATCTACCCAGCTTGTAGCTCTATCGAAGAAAGAGATCAGGATTTCCTGAGATCAGGAAATCCACTTCTGGATTTGTGGTCTATTTGGATGTGTTTATGCTCAAGGTTGTATTTGCTTAGACCCCTCGATGGACTGTCACCTTGTCATGGTGAGGGGGCTTGCTTGTTCCGATGAACCTGTGGGCACAGTGACTTAAGTCGTGCACTCCCAGGAGTGGCTGCGGGGGAGGTTCCAGACCAAGCACAGTCCGAAGATCCAAAGACCTCAACTTTTCCAGCAGTCACCAGGCAATCCATCTCCAATGCCGGAAATACAGCTAAATGATGTAACATTAGAAAATGTTGACCATTTCCGCTCCCTTGGCAGCCACCTCTCCACCAACGTCAACATCAACACCGAAATACAACACCGCCTGAGCTCTGTGAGTGCAGCATTTTTCCGAATGAAGCAGAGAGTGTTTGAGGACATCCATAGGGAGACCAAGGCGCTTGTTTATAAAGCTATTGTTCTCCCAATCCTGCTATACGCTTGCGAGACATGGACTGTCTACAGACATCACATGCAACTCCTGGAACGATTCCATCAGCGCTGCCTCCGGAAAATCCTGCAAATCTCTTGGGAAGACAGGCAGACAAATGTCAGCATGCTGGAAGAAGCAAAGACCACCAGCATTGAAGTGATGGTCCTCCGCCATAATCTCCGCTGGACCGGCCACATTGTCCAAATGCCTGACCACCGTCTCCCAAAGCAGTTTCTCTACTCCGAACTCAATAATGAAAAATGGAATGTTGGCGGGCAGGAAAATAATAATAATAATAATAATAATAATAATAATCCTTTATTTATACCCCGCTACCATCTCCCGAAGGACTCAGTGCGGCTTACAAGAGGCTGAGCCCAAATACATCAGTAAAACATAACAACAGTACAATAATAAAAAAAACCTCATAAACAATGCAAAAAAATACATAACAATAACACCGCGGTGCATTAAAACCAGTGGCAGGGCCAAATGTAGTACTTAAAATCGTTAAAAATGTTGGGCATGATCAGGTAAAATAGGATAGACATTTTAGGGATAGGTGGAGTCCATCTTTAAAGAGATTGAAAGATGGGTTCAAAGCCAACCTTAAAAACTCTGGCATAGACACTGAGAATTGGGAAGCCCTGGCCTGTGAGCGCTCCAGCTGGAGGTCAGCTGTGACCAGCAGTGCTGCAGAATTTGAAGAGGCACAAATGGAGGGCAAAAGAGAGAAACGTGCCAAGAGGGAGGTGCGTCAAGCCAACCTGGAAACCTCACTGCGGGAGAAGACGCAGGTCAAGAATAGGGCTCTACGGTCACCTACGGACTCCCCCAGACAACGAGGGATCGCCTAACATTTGCTTAGAATACATTCCAAAGGGCAGATCCAAGAAAAGTGGAAACGGTATCCCTCAAACGAAATACCTTTGCAGGAATAGAAAAGGAGCTTGCAAGACAACGGGTTCCCTCCTGCTACAGCAACAACCATATGGTTAAGCACAATCCGTGGCCTGTGTGGATTTGTAGGACAAACCTGGCCAAAACAACAAACAAAAAAACCCCAACTATTTGGCCAAGGCTCTCAGGAAGCTAAGTAGTAAGACACAGGACAAGAAAGGAGAGTCTTTTCATGGATCAGCAACTGGTGAAAAGATACGGAAACAAAAGGGAGGAATAAATGCCCGGTTTCCTCAATGGGGAGAAGAAAGCAGCGGGGCGCTCCAAAGATCTGCTCCGGACCCTGCAAGGGTTCTTTTACGGACTCATTAACGATCTCGGAAAGGGGGTGAACTCTGAAGTGGCCCAATTGGAAGAAACACAGCAACGTGTTCTCATCAACAGCAAAGCTTGGAAAGATATTCTCAAGGCTGGCATTTGGATGTGTTTGGGAGAGGAAGAGAGGGAACGAAGAAGCCAAGGGAGAGGGGTACCAATCTACGGAGATTCAAGAGATCCGTTTCTTTTCCCAGCTACACTGTGCGTATATCTGTGTGTGTATAATACAAGTTTGCATCAGTGCATCAGTGGTTCATATACCAGGCATGGGCAAATTTTGGCCCTCCAGGTATTTTGGACTCCAACTCCCACAATTCCTAACAGCCGGTAGGCTGTTAGGAATTGTGGGAGTTGGAGTCCAAAACACCTGGAGGACCAAAGTTTGCCCATGCCTGGTGTGTACTGTTGGTCAATGAAATGCTATGCCCCTTCAGTGTATCCAATCACAATTGCGCTTCGTGCACTCTCTTCTTCTCTCTCATACACACACACTGCAACCCTGCCTTCTACGAGGGTTGAATGAAAAGTAATGCCTCCACCTTCATAACTCAACAGATGGCAGTACTGGTATGCGGCAGGTACTGGCTTGTTCAGTAGACTCTCCTCTACAGTTCCATTTTGGCAGGGAGCCTTCACATTGGATGGTTGTGTTGTTAAAGTGAAAAGTAATGCCTCCACCTTTGTAACTCCTCAACAGATGGCAGTACTGGTATGCGGCAGGTACTGGCTTGTTCAGTAGACTCTCCTCTACAGTTCCATTTTGGCAGGAAGCCTTCGCATTGAACGGTTGTGTTGTTAAAGTGAAAAGTAATGCCTCCACCTTTGTAACCCCTCAACAGATGGCAGCACTGGTATGCGGCAGGTACTGGCTTGTTCAGTAGTCTGCAACCCTGCCTTCTACGAGGGTTGAATGAAAAGTAATGCCTCCACCTTCATAACTCAACAGATGGCAGTACTGGTATGCGGCAGGTACTGGCTTGTTCAGTAGACTCTCCTCTACAATTCCATTTTGGCAGGAAGCCTTCGCATTGAATGGTTGTGTTGTTAAAGTGCGAAATACAGAACCCTGCGCAGACAGTCGGTCAATGCAACTTAAGCAATGTGCACTCATTGAATTCTTGATAGCAGAAGGTGTCACCTCAACATCTTTAAACTTACTCACCTAATGACACAAAGTGCTCACATCAACACAATCACCATAAACGGCATGCATTCTCTGATGAACCTCCTTTGGGGTGACACCTTCTGCTGTCAAGAATTAAATGACTGCACATTGCTTAAGTCGCATTGACTGACCCTCTGCGCAGGGTTCCATATTTCACACTTTAACAACACAACCATTCAATGCTAAGGCTTGCCGCCAAAATGGAACTGCAGAGGAGAGTCTACTGAACAAGCCAGTACCTGCCGTATACATTAAGTCGCATTGACCAACCGCCTGCGCAGGTTTCCATACTTCACACTTTAACAACACAACCGTTCAATGCTAAGGCTCCCTGCCAAAATTGAACTGTAGAGGAGAGTCTACTGAACAAGCCAGTACCTGCCGCATACGTTGCTTAAGTCGCATTGACCGACCGTCTGCGCAGGGTTTCATACTTCACACTTTAACAACACAACCATTCAATGAGAAGGCTTCCTGCCAAAATGGAACTGTAAAGGAGAGTCTACTGAACAAGCCAGTACCTGCCGCATACCAGTACTGCCATCTGTTGAGGAGTTACGAAGGTGGAGGCATTACTTTTCAATCACCCCTCGTAGACTCAAGGAGGAAGCCTCCAAAACACATGCAATTCCATACTAAATGCAAACAGAGGGAAGCCGGTACTTAAGGACGATCAAGAGTGTGAGATTCTTCTGGGAAGAACAGCATGCATCCTACCAGCCCGCTATTTCCTCACTTTGTCGGGCTCCTTCTCCAAAGGTAATCTGGGCAAAAGTCGCGCCGACTCTCTCAGCGCCGCGGGAGCCACTGAGCACCTGCGTGGATGCATGTTCTCACTTCGCAATCAATATTTAATGGCATTGATCAAATCCGGGAAGCGCCGTTCACCTCTCAGAAAGGAGCACGTGGAAGGAAAAGGGGAGGAGAAGAAGGAGCAATAAGTTGCACAGGCTCACAGGAAGACGAGGAGGAAGACGAAGGCCGGTCTCTGCCTAGCAGGCTTCCATAATTGAATGCGACAACTCCGCTCAGGGCACACTTATCGCTGCAACTCCTGCACCGCCAGCATAACCGTCCAACACATGCTGGACGTATTTGCCATCTTGCGCACGGCCGATAGAACTGACAGATTTTGAGAAGGAGAAGAACCAGGAAGCAGCTTGAGGGAGGCAATTGAAGACGGGACACCAGCCAAGAAGGATCATGCAGGGAATGCAGATTAGGAAGATGCGACTCAGGCTCAAGTAGCCAGGAGTGTTTCAGGTCAGGGTTTTCCAAACGGTGTGTTTCGACGTGATTGTGTGTCGACTGTGTCGTGCAAGCGTAATAAGAGACCTCCATGTCTATGAAAAAAAGCAATACGGTGTTCCCTCACTACTTCGTGGTTCACTTTTCGCGGACTCGCTGTTTCGCGGACTTGCTATTTCGCGGACTCGCTGTTTTGCGGGTTTTGGCAACGATGGAGTGTGGAAGGGGATTTCACCCTCCCCTTCAGGAGAGAGGCAGCCAATCATAAAAGAGAGAGAGGAGATACAAAGCAGTACGTAAATCACGGCCTTATAGCCCTTTCCTTTTAGCTAGGAAAAAAAAGGTGTGCCGTGCCTTTAAGTCTCTCCTTGCTTCTGCCTCACCCTTGGAATGTGATATATATATGTGTGTGTGTATGTATATATATACATATATTATATATACACACACACACATATACATACATATATATACATATATACAGAGAGAGAGAGAAAGAGAGAGAGAGCGTCCCTACTTCGCGGATTTTCACTTTTTGCAGGTGGTCCTGGAATGTAACACCAGTGATAAGTGAGGGAGCGCTGTAAATCATATATATATATATGGCCCAGCCTACTTGTCCGAATGCATCCACTCCTAAGTCCCACCTCGTAATCTAAGATCATCCGGGGAGACCCTGCTCTCGCTCCCGTCAACTGCACAGATGCGCCTGGCGGGGACGCGAGACAGGGCCTTCTCAGCTGTGCCCCCCCCCCCCCCCGCGTCTGTGGAACACACTCAGCCAACAATGTGATGTGGCGGCAAAAAAAGCCAATAGGATTGTGGCCTGCATCAATAGGAGCCTAGGGAAGTCATGCTCCCCATGCTCTATTCCGCCTTGGTTAGACCACACCTGGAATATTGTGTCCAATTCTGGGAACCACAATTCAAGAGAGATATTGACAAGCTGGAATGTGCCCAGAGGAGGGCGACTAAAATGTTCAAGAGTCTGGAGAACAAGCCCTATGAGGAGCGGCTTAAGGAGCTGGGCATGTTTAGCCTGAAGAAGAGAAGGATGAGAGGAGATATGATGAGAGCCATGTATAAATATGTGAGAGGAAGCCACAGGGAAGAGGGAGCAAGCTTCCCTTCTGCTTCCCTGGAGACTAGGACGCAATGGAAGAATGGCTTCAAACTACAAGAGAGGAGATTCCATCTGAACATGAGGAAGAACTTCCTGACTGTGAGAGCCGTTCAGCAGTGGAACTCTCTGACCCGGAGGGAGTGTGGTGGAGGCTCCTTCTTGGGAAGCTTTGGAGCAGAGGCTGGATGGCCATCTGTCAGGGGTGATTTGAATGCAACATTCCTGCTTCTTGGCAGAATGGGGTTGGACTGGATGGCCCATGAGGTCTCTTCGAACTCTTTGATTCTAGGATTCTATGAAGTGCAGGTTCTTGAAAAGGGGCCTTTCTATCTCACAGCCTTCCTTATATCCCAGTAGAGCTCTCCGATGGGAGAAGTTTGGGCCTTCTAACCGAGTCAGCAAAGCATTAACTGGATTAATTAGCAAAGGATTTGAGGTGCAGTTGGGAACAAGGAAACCAAAACAGGGAATTGTTTAAATACTTTGGCATGAGATCAAGGTTCCCAGGCAGGCCCGACATTGCATTTGCTTTCTTCCTTACTCAGTGTTTTAACACACTTAACCTGACGGAGGTACTTGATCATGAGATATGAATGGCACTGTCAAAATAAACCATCCCCCTCCCCAAAAAATTGCAAGAAGAAGATTTTTTTTAAATGCCACAAGCTGTTAGCATTTTTGCCAATATGCACGGCGCCCAGACAACATTAATTAGAAATCAATAAGGGAGGATAGAATAGCTGTCGTCGGATTCATCTGAAATAACTTCCAGAGGGAGGGGGGAGGGGGGAGGACAATGCAAAATGTCTCCTCTATTATGCCAAGAACAACCCGACCACACAAAACCTTCGGATATACACCGAGGAAAAGAGAAAGACAGCGCGTCGCTCGGCAAACGCTCCAAAAGGAACCAAGGCGCATGAACGCCGAGAATGTTGCTTCCGCGAAGCATCATTAACCCAGAGCTGGGTGGAAATGGCCGGTCCAGGCGCACTTGGTGAATGCGTCTCCGAGACACACATTCCTAGTTGTTGTTTCTCCGTCGCTAATTGCATTGCCAGGGAAAGCCAGGAAACAACACATTCTCAATGCTTTTTTTCCCTCCGCTTTCAAGTAGACCTCATCATTATTTCGGGCTACACATCTGGCTTTCTAAAGTAGAAAGATATATATATATTCTCTAAAGCATTTACAATACAGAATGAAATGGGCCCAAACAGGAGAGGCGGAGGGTGAATCACCAAGAGAAAGAATGGGAAAATGAGCACACGGAAAGGGAACAGGAATGCCTAAAGCGGGCCAACCAGAAGTCGTTGTTTTGTTCCTTTTGTGTCCGCTCAGGCTGACTTTGAGTTGCGGTGATGCCTTCCTGTGGTTCGGGTTGTTGTGAGGTTTAAGGGCTTTTATGGCCATGTTCCAGAAGCATTCTCTCCTGACGTTTCGCCCGCCTCTATGGCAGGCATTGTGCAGTCCGCCCAGACGATATAAAAAATAAAACTAAGATGTGCTTCTCTCTATGTCTGAGCGAACTGCAGGTGTCTATATTGAGAAGCTTGAGATACTCAGCAATTGAGTCTATCACTGGCTTTAAACATCAAAAAAGGGATATTTATGTATACAAAGTCCTTGAAGGCTTGGCACAGTTCATAAAGTTGCAAACAAACAGTCATAGAATCCTAGAATCCAAGAGTTGGAAGAGACCTCATGGGCCATCCTCCAGTCCAACCCCATTCTTCCAAGAAGCAGGAATATTGCATTCAAATCACTCCTGACAGATGGCCATCCAGCCTCTGCTTAAAAGCTTCCAAAGAAGGAGCCTCCACCACACTCCGGGGCAGAGAGTTCCACTGCTGAACGGCTCTCACAGTCAGGAAGTTCTTCCTCATGTTCAGATGGAATCTCCTCTCTTGTAGTTTGAAGCCATTGTTCCCTTGCGTCCTAGTCTCCAGGGAAGCAGAAAGGAAGCTTGCTCCCTCCTCCTCCCTGTGGCTTCCTCTCACATATTTATACATGGCTATCATATACCCTCCCAGCCTTCTCTTCTTCAGGCTAAACATGCCCAGCTCCTTAAGCCGCTCCTCATAGGGCTTGTTCTCCAGACCCTTGATCCTTTGAGTCGCCCTCCTCTGGACACATTCCAGCTTAGAGTCAATATCTCTCTTGAATTGTGGTTCCCAGAATTGGACACAATATTCCAGGTGTGGTCTAACCAAAGCGGAATAGAGAGGTAGCATGACTTCCCTAGATCTAGACACTAGGCTCCTCTTGATGCAGGCCAAAATCCCATTGGCTTTTTTTGCCGCCACATCACATTGTTGGCTCATGTTTAACTTGTTGTCCACAAGTCCATAGATAAAACTACAAAAATATTCTTTCCTTTCTTTAGTTACAGAGGTAACCCTTTTCTTCAGATGGCAGATAAGATTCTGGAATCTTAACACCCTAACCTCAAGCTGTTGTGGTTTAGAAAAAAGGCAGGTTTTTCCCCATCTATAACTTAAGGTTAGTTCTGGAGACAAAGCAGTCACGACTCTCTCTCTCTATAACTATATAACTCACCCTTCTCAATTAAGCTTATCTGTCTATAATATCTCAAAACAGCTCAAAACACAATATACTATCTATATTATCTCAATATAGCTTACTCTGTTTATCTATAATGTATAATATGCTATCTATAGCTTACTCAATTTATAGTTTTTGCAATGGTTCTCCCAGAGCTAACTGCCTAGCCATCAGCACGTCTGAAGTCTTTCCTGAAACTGAAAAGGCAGGGGAGAATCTAAAATGGAGATCTTTCCCTGGGAGAAAAGGCGGTCCCTAAACTCAAAGAGTGTCTCTCTAAGCCAATAGTTGCAAAGAAGCCTGCAGACTCTGATACTATTAACTTTTAGAACTCTTGCAAAGCTGCAGCAGCCCTGGGAGAAAATGCAAGAGGAAGCAACCTCAAGCAACTATAAAGCGAGGCAAATCAGTCTCCTGGGAGACGGAACAGGCATCCTTAGAGGTTGTGAGGTCTGTTGGAAACTAGGAAAATGGGGGCTCATGTATTTGTGGAATGATGTCCAGGTGGGAGAAAGAAAGAACTCTTGTCTGCTTGTGGCAAGTGTGAATGCTGCAATTGACCACCTTGATTAGCATTTCAAGGCCTGGCTTCTTACTGCCTGGGGGAATCCTTTGTTGGAAGGTGTTGTTGTTTATTTATTCATTCAGTCACTTCCAACTCTTGGTGCCCTCCTGGACCATCCCAGACCAGAGCTCCCTGTGGGCCGTGGCCACCCCCAGCTCCTTCAGTGTCAAGCCAGTCCCTTCAAGGATACCATCCATCTACTATGCCCTTGGTCGGCCCCTCTTCCGTTTTCCTTACATTTCCCCTCGCATCATTCTCTTTTCCAAGGTCTCCTGTCTTCCCATGATGTGGCCAAAGGACATTTCAATCGCTTCCAACTCTTGGTGATCTCCTGGACCAGCCCAGGCCAGAGCTCCCTGTGGGCCGTGGCCACCCCCTGGTCCTTCAGAGTCAAGCCAGTCCCTTCAAGGATACCATCCCTCCATCTTGTCCTTGGTTGGCCCCACTTCCTTTTTCCTTCCATTTTCCCCAGCATCATTGTCTTCTCTAAGCCCTGATTGTTTCTTGTCTTGAATTCCCCTGTTTTTTGAGTGTTGCCCTTTATTTACAGTCCTGATTTTAGATAAAGTTGCCGTTTCCTCGCAGCAGAGTTCGAGAAATACTGATCCAAAGAACAAATTTAAGCCAACTACACATCCTTTGCCTTAGGCGATCCCTCGTTATCTGAGTAGGATAGTCTTTCAAGATCATTGTACTGGTGGGTCTGTAGGTGATTATGGAGCCCAATTCTTGATCTGCATCTTCTCCCAAAGTGAGGGCATTGGTTTCCAGGTGGAAGGCGGTCTCGGTCGGGGTTGGCTTGATGCGCCTTCCTCTGGGCACGTTCTTCTCTTTCGCCCTCTATTCGTGCCTCTTCAAATTCTGCAGCACTGCTGGTCACAGCTGACCTCCAGCTGGAGTGCTCAAGGGCCAGGGCTTCCCAGTTCTCAGTGTCTATGCCAGAGTTTTTAAGGTTGGCTTTGAGCCCATCTTTCAATCTCTTTTCCTGCCCACCAACATTCTGTTTTCCGTTCTTGAGTTCGGAGTAGAGCAACTGCTTTGGGAGACGGTGGTCGGGCATCTGGACAATGTGGCCGGTCCAGCGGAGTTGATGGCGGAGGACCATTGCTTCAATGCTGGTGGTCTGTGCTTCTCCCAGCACGCTGGCCTTTGTCCTCCTGTCTTCCCAAGGATTTTCTGGAGGCAGCGCTGATGGAATCGTTCCAGGAGTTGCATGTTACATCTGTAGACAGTCCACGTCTCACAGGCATAGAGCAGGGTTGGGAGGACAATAGCTTTATAGACAAGCCCCTTGGTCTCCCTACGGATGTCCCGGTCCTCAAACACTCCCTGCTTCATTCGGAAGAATGCTGCACTCGCAGAGCTCAGGCGGTATTGTATTTTAGTGTAAAATGTTGACGTTCTGCAGGGATATAGCAGGGTTGGGGGACAATAGCTTTATCAACAAGCCCCTTGGTCTCCCTACGGATGTCCTGGTCCTCAAACACTCCCTGCTTCATTCGGAAGAATGCTGCACTCGCAGAGCTGAGGCGGTATTGTATTTTAGTGTAAAATGTTGACGTTCTGCAGGCATAGAGCAGGGTTGGGAGGACAATAGCTTTATCAACAAGCCCCTTGGTCTCCCTACGGATGTCCTGGTCCTCAAACACTCTCTGCTTCATTCGGAAGAATGCTGCACTCGCAGAGCTCAGGCGGTATTGTATTTTAGTGTAAAATGTTGACGTTCTGCAGGGATATAGCAGGGTTGGGGGACAATAGCTTTATCAACAAGCCCCTTGGTCTCCCTACGGATGTCCTGGTCCTCAAACACTCCCTGCTTCATTCGGAAGAATGCTGCACTCGCAGAGCTGAGGCGGTATTGTATTTTAGTGTAAAATGTTGACGTTCTGCAGGCATAGAGCAGGGTTGGGAGGACAATAGCTTTATCAACAAGCCCCTTGGTCTCCCTACGGATGTCCTGGTCCTCAAACACTCTCTGCTTCATTCGGAAGAATGCTGCACTCGCAGAGCTCAGGCGGTATTGTATTTTAGTGTAAAATGTTGACGTTCTGCAGGGATATAGCAGGGTTGGGGGACAATAGCTTTATAAACAAGCCCCTTGGTCTCCCTACGGATGTCCTGGTCCTCAAACACTCTCTGCTTCATTCGGAAGAATGCTGCACTCGCAGAGCTCAGGCGGTATTGTATTTTAGTGTAAAATGTTGACGTTCTGCAGGGATATAGCAGGGTTGGGGGACAATAGCTTTATCAACAAGCCCCTTGGTCTCCCTACGGATGTCCTGGTCCTCAAACACTCCCTGCTTTATTCGGAAGAATGCTGCACTCGCAGAGCTCAGGCGGTATTGTATTTTAGTGTAAAATGTTGACGTTCTGCAGGGATATAGCAGGGTTGGGAGGACAATAGCTTTATCAACAAGCCCCTTGGTCTCCCTACGGATGTCCTGGTCCTCAAACACTCTCTGCTTCATTCGGAAGAATGCTGCACTCGCAGAGCTCAGGCGGTATTGTATTTTAGTGTAAAATGTTGACGTTCTGCAGGGATATAGCAGGGTTGGGGGACAATAGCTTTATAAACAAGCCCCTTGGTCTCCCTACGGATGTCCTGGTCCTCAAACACTCTCTGCTTCATTCGGAAGAATGCTGCACTCGCAGAGCTCAGGCGGTATTGTATTTTAGTGTAAAATGTTGACGTTCTGCAGGGATATAGCAGGGTTGGGAGGACAATAGCTTTATCAACAAGCCCCTTGGTCTCCCTACGGATGTCCTGGTCCTCAAACACTCTCTGCTTCATTCGGAAGAATGCTGCACTCGCAGAGCTCAGGCGGTATTGTATTTTAGTGTAAAATGTTGACGTTCTGCAGGGATATAGCAGGGTTGGGGGACAATAGCTTTATAAACAAGCCCCTTGGTCTCCCTACGGATGTCCTGGTCCTCAAACACTCTCTGCTTCATTCGGAAGAATGCTGCACTCGCAGAGCTCAGGCGGTATTGTATTTTAGTGTAAAATGTTGACGTTCTGCAGGGATATAGCAGGGTTGGGGGACAATAGCTTTATCAACAAGCCCCTTGGTCTCCCTACGGATGTCCTGGTCCTCAAACACTCCCTGCTTTATTCGGAAGAATGCTGCACTCGCAGAGCTCAGGCGGTATTGTATTTTAGTGTAAAATGTTGACGTTCTGCAGGGATATAGCAGGGTTGGGAGGACAATAGCTTTATCAACAAGCACCTTGGTATCCCTACGGATGTCCCGGTCCTCAAACACTCTCTGCTTCATTCGGAAGAATGCTGCACTCGCAGAGCTCAGGCGGTATTGTATTTTAGTGTAAAATGTTGACGTTCTGCAGGGATATAGCAGGGTTGGGGGACAATAGCTTTATCAACAAGCCCCTTGGTCTCCCTACGGATGTCCTGGTCCTCAAACACTCCCTGCTTTATTCGGAAGAATGCTGCACTCGCAGAGCTCAGGCGGTATTGTATTTTAGTGTAAAATGTTGACGTTCTGCAGGGATATAGCAGGGTTGGGAGGACAATAGCTTTATCAACAAGCCCCTTGGTCTCCCTACGGATGTCCTGGTCCTCAAACACTCTCTGCTTCATTCGGAAGAATGCTGCACTCGCAGAGCTCAGGCGGTATTGTATTTTAGTGTAAAATGTTGACGTTCTGCAGGGATATAGCAGGGTTGGGGGACAATAGCTTTATAAACAAGCCCCTTGGTCTCCCTACGGATGTCCTGGTCCTCAAACACTCTCTGCTTCATTCGGAAGAATGCTGCACTCGCAGAGCTCAGGCGGTATTGTATTTTAGTGTAAAATGTTGACGTTCTGCAGGGATATAGCAGGGTTGGGGGACAATAGCTTTATCAACAAGCCCCTTGGTCTCCCTACGGATGTCCTGGTCCTCAAACACTCCCTGCTTCATTCGGAAGAATGCTGCACTCGCAGAGCTGAGGCGGTATTGTATTTTAGTGTAAAATGTTGACGTTCTGCAGGCATAGAGCAGGGTTGGGAGGACAATAGCTTTATCAACAAGCCCCTTGGTCTCCCTACGGATGTCCTGGTCCTCAAACACTCTCTGCTTCATTCGGAAGAATGCTGCACTCGCAGAGCTCAGGCGGTATTGTATTTTAGTGTAAAATGTTGACGTTCTGCAGGGATATAGCAGGGTTGGGGGACAATAGCTTTATCAACAAGCCCCTTGGTCTCCCTACGGATGTCCTGGTCCTCAAACACTCCCTGCTTCATTCGGAAGAATGCTGCACTCGCAGAGCTGAGGCGGTATTGTATTTTAGTGTAAAATGTTGACGTTCTGCAGGCATAGAGCAGGGTTGGGAGGACAATAGCTTTATCAACAAGCCCCTTGGTCTCCCTACGGATGTCCTGGTCCTCAAACACTCTCTGCTTCATTCGGAAGAATGCTGCACTCGCAGAGCTCAGGCGGTATTGTATTTTAGTGTAAAATGTTGACGTTCTGCAGGGATATAGCAGGGTTGGGGGACAATAGCTTTATAAACAAGCCCCTTGGTCTCCCTACGGATGTCCTGGTCCTCAAACACTCTCTGCTTCATTCGGAAGAATGCTGCACTCGCAGAGCTCAGGCGGTATTGTATTTTAGTGTAAAATGTTGACGTTCTGCAGGGATATAGCAGGGTTGGGGGACAATAGCTTTATCAACAAGCCCCTTGGTCTCCCTACGGATGTCCTGGTCCTCAAACACTCCCTGCTTTATTCGGAAGAATGCTGCACTCGCAGAGCTCAGGCGGTATTGTATTTTAGTGTAAAATGTTGACGTTCTGCAGGGATATAGCAGGGTTGGGAGGACAATAGCTTTATCAACAAGCCCCTTGGTCTCCCTACGGATGTCCTGGTCCTCAAACACTCTCTGCTTCATTCGGAAGAATGCTGCACTCGCAGAGCTCAGGCGGTATTGTATTTTAGTGTAAAATGTTGACGTTCTGCAGGGATATAGCAGGGTTGGGGGACAATAGCTTTATAAACAAGCCCCTTGGTCTCCCTACGGATGTCCTGGTCCTCAAACACTCTCTGCTTCATTCGGAAGAATGCTGCACTCGCAGAGCTCAGGCGGTATTGTATTTTAGTGTAAAATGTTGACGTTCTGCAGGGATATAGCAGGGTTGGGAGGACAATAGCTTTATCAACAAGCCCCTTGGTCTCCCTACGGATGTCCTGGTCCTCAAACACTCTCTGCTTCATTCGGAAGAATGCTGCACTCGCAGAGCTCAGGCGGTATTGTATTTTAGTGTAAAATGTTGACGTTCTGCAGGGATATAGCAGGGTTGGGGGACAATAGCTTTATAAACAAGCCCCTTGGTCTCCCTACGGATGTCCTGGTCCTCAAACACTCTCTGCTTCATTCGGAAGAATGCTGCACTCGCAGAGCTCAGGCGGTATTGTATTTTAGTGTAAAATGTTGACGTTCTGCAGGGATATAGCAGGGTTGGGGGACAATAGCTTTATCAACAAGCCCCTTGGTCTCCCTACGGATGTCCTGGTCCTCAAACACTCCCTGCTTTATTCGGAAGAATGCTGCACTCGCAGAGCTCAGGCGGTATTGTATTTTAGTGTAAAATGTTGACGTTCTGCAGGGATATAGCAGGGTTGGGAGGACAATAGCTTTATCAACAAGCACCTTGGTATCCCTACGGATGTCCCGGTCCTCAAACACTCCCTGCTTTATTTGGAAGAATGCTGCACTCGCAGAGCTCAGGCGGTATTGTATTTTAGTGTAAAATGTTGACGTTCTGCAGGGATATAGCAGGGTTGGGAGGACAATAGCTTTATCAACAAGCACCTTGGTATCCCTATGGATGTCCTGGTCCTCAAACACTCTCTGCTTCATTCGGAAAAAGCTGCACTCGCGGTGTTGTGTTTCAGCATGCAACGCACTAAACAATACCCCAAAAGTCAACGACAGCATGAAAAGTAAGCACAATATCTCAACAGTGCAAAAAGGGGGGAATGCATTCGAGGATGCGGAGAGCAACAATACGTGGATGATATGTTTGTCATCCTTTGTCACTATGAACTGATAAGCAGGGGCGGGGGGTAGTCGTAATTTTTAAACAGCTTTAATGAATATCCTTCCAGTCGCTGCCTCTACAAATAGTTAAAGATCCACAAAATATTACAATTATGCTAAAACGAGGATGAAAGATAACAGAAATAAATAAACGGCTGTACATATGAGATTCAAACGGAATGCCATCGAGGCGTTTTCATTGGAATCGCGGCCCGTCGCTATTTATAATAATACCGAGGCAGCAAAGGCAACTTTCCAATAAAGCAGCCGACGACGTTAAAGAGGTGTCCTTTCAGCTTCCCTTTAAGCCATCTACCATAATGGCATGATTTGCTCTGGACATCATTAAAATGTAAAGTTAATGAGGATTCAACGGCAAACAGAAGAAATGTAACCTATTTCCAGGCAGGGAGTTCTAACGCTACAATCAGAGGGAGAGGTGCTTTGATGTCTCTTTGTCTCTTCTCATTAATTTCCTTTTGGGGTTTTTTTTAAAGGATGTTTAAGCTCGGGAAAAAATGCACAGAAGTTTAAACATGGTAATTACAGCGAAACTGCAATGAGGTCATTCCGGTTTTTTTGAAAGTTTGAAATAAACAAGACCAAGGCACAACTGCTTTGTTTTGCTTTTTTTCCTTTTTTTAAGATGCCAACTCCCCTCCTTTTGAGATGTCGATGGGAAGCCGACCGCAGAGATTTCCCTCCAAGTGAGAAGAATCGACGGTCAAATCAAGAAAAGGAATCATATCCTGAATGCAATGAGAAAAGGATTTCCAATCACAATAGATCAGTGTTTCTCAACCTGGGGATCACAACCAGACACAGTGAAGGCATCTGCCCTTGCGCTAGGCTCCTGTGCTGCTGAGTACGCATGCCCAGCGTGGAACACATTTCACCACGCTAACACAGTGAATGTGGCTCTTAATGAGACATGCCGCATTATCACGGGGTGTCTGCGCCCTACACCACTGGAGAAATTACACTGTCTAGCCCAGTGGTTCTCCACCTTCCTAATGCCGTGACCCCTTCATACAGTTCCTTATGTGGTGGTGACCCCCAACCATAACATTGTTTTCATTGCTACTTCACAACTATAATTTTGCTACTGTTATGAATCATCTTGTAAATATCCGACATGCAGGATGTATTTTCATTCATTTGGCACGAATACGCGATACGCCCAAATTTGGATACTGGTGGGGTTGAGGGGAGGATTGATTTTGTCATTTGGGAGTTGTAGTTGCTGGGATTTATAGTTCACCTACAATATCAAAGAGCATTCGGAACTCCACCAATGATGGAATTGAACCAAACTTGGGTCACAGAGCTCCCATGACCAACAGAAAATACTAGAAGGGTTTGATGGGCATTGACCTTGGGTTTTGGAGTTGTAGTTTACCTACATTCAGAGAGCACTGATGTATCTGGACCAAACTTGGCATGAATACTCAATATGCCTAAATGTGGACACTGGTGCGATTTGGTGAGAATAGACCTTGACATTTGGGAGTTGTAGTGGCTGGGATTTATAGTTCACCTATAATCAAAGGGCATACTGAACTCCACCAATGATAGAATTGGACCAAACTTCCCATACGGAACCCCCATGACCAACAGAAAATACTGTATTTTCTAATTGTCTTTGGCGACCCCTCTGATACCCCCTTGCGACCCCTCGCCCCCCGGGGTCCCGACCCCCAGGTTGAGAAACACTGGTCTAGCCGGTATCGCACCACCTGACATCCGCCGGGAAGTAGCAGCCAACAGTGAAAGGACCAAGGCAGAGACATCTCCAGCTCATCCCCTGTTTGGGTATCAGCCAGCACGTCAACGACTTAAAACTAGAAATAGAGACACTCGCTGGAACACCTCAGCAAACGAGAGTCCAAAAGTGGCAGGCTCAAACCCAGAACCTCAACCCATGGCTGATACCAGATGAGAGACTTCCCCCTGGGCACACAGAAGGCAGGGCGACTTGGAAGGCGCTGAACAGACTGCGCTCTGGCACCACGAGATGCAGAGCCAACCTCAAGAAATGGGGCCACAAAGTGGAATCCACGACATACGAGTGTGGAGAAGAGCAAACCACTGACCACCTGCTGCAATGCAACCTGAGCCCTGCCACATGATGCACAAGGGAGGACCTTCTTGCGGCAACACCAGAGGCACTCCAAGGGGCCAGAGACTGGTCAAAGGACATTTAATCAACTACCAAACTCGCAAATTTTGTATTTTGTCTGTTTGTTTGTTTGTTTTGTTCTGTTAGAAATGTAATACAATTGACTGGTTGCCCTGACACGACAAATAAATAAATAACCTGGGGGTCGCGAGGGAATTACAAGGGGTTCACCAAAGGCCATCGGAAGGCACGTATTTTTGATGGTCTTAGGAACCCCTTTGGCAGAGAAGGCTGAAGATCTCTCCGCCTGTCCTTCTCTTCATTTTTGGAAACAGGCGGCAAATCCTCCCACCAAAAGCCTTCCTCTGTTGTGATTGACCAGCCCCTCCATCAAGAGAAGGGCTGTTTCTCAGAGGAGAGCAGGCATGCTCAGCGCATGACAGCATGTTGCGCATGCACAGACAAGGGAGAGTGTGCAAGGCTGGAGGCAGGTTTGTTCCAGCGAAATCCTTCAAAGCATGGGAGTTCTGTGTGCCAAGTTTGGTTTGATTCCATCATTGGTGGAGTTCAGAATGCTCTTTGATTGTAGGTGGACTATAAATCCCAGCAACAAGAACTCCCAACGGTCAAGGTCTATTTCCCCCAAACTTCACCAGTGTTCACATTTGGGCATATTGAGTACTTGCGCCAAGTTTGGTCCAGCTTCATCATTGTTTGAATTCACAGCGCTCTCTGGATGTAGGTGAACTACAACTCCCAAACTCAAGGTCAATGCTCACCAAACCCTTCCAATATTTTCTCTTGGTCATGGAAGTTCTGTGTGCCAAGTTTGATTCAGTCCACAGTGGATGTAGGTGAACTCCAACTCCAAAACTCAAGGTCAATGCCCACCAAACCCTTCCAATATTTTCTCTTGGTCATGGAAGTTCTGTGTACCAAGTTTGGTTCAATTCCATCATTGGTAGAGTTCAGAATGCTCTTTGATTGTAGGTGAACTATAAATCTCTGCAACTACAACTCCCAAATGTCAAAGTCTGTTTTCCTCAAGCTCCACAAGTATCCATATTTGGATATATTGAGCATTTGTGCCGAGTTTGGTCCAGACCCATCATGGTTTGAGTCCACAGTGCTCTCTGGAGGTAGGTGAACTACAACCCCCAAACTCAAGGTCAATGCCCATCAAACCCTTCCAGTATTTTCTGTTGGTCATGGGAGTTCCATGTTCCATTTGGTGGAGTTCAGAATGCTCTTTGATTGTAGGGGAACTATAAATCCCTGCAACTACAACTCTCAAATGTCAAAGTTTGTTTTCCTCAAACTCCACAAGTATCCATATTTGGATATATTGAATATTCGTGCCGAGTTTGGTCCAGACCCATCATGGTTTGAGTCCACAGTGCTCTCTATATATAGGTGAATTACAACTCCCAAACTCAAGGTCAATGCCCACCAAACCCTTCCAGTATTTTCTGTTGGTCATGGGAGTTCCATGTGCCAAGTCTGGTTCAATTCCATTGTTGGTGGAGTTCAGAATGCTCTTTGATTGTAGGTGAACTAGAAATCTCAGCAACTGTAACTCCCAAATAACAAACTCAATCCCTCCCCAACCCCACCAGTATTCAAATTTGGGCCTACTGGGTATTTGTGCCAAATTTGGTCCAGTGAATGAAAACACATCCTGCAGATCAGATATTTACATGACAATTCATAACAGGAGCAAAATCACAATTGTGATGTAGCAACGAAAATAATTTTATGGTTGGGGGTCACCACAACATGAGTGACTGTGTTGTTGTTGTTGTTAGTTAGTTAGTTCTAGTCCTGCTCTCTTCTTCTTTGGCCAGAACTCGCCTGGAATAAGACTGTGTCTCGTTGTGGGCAAAGCAATCCAAGAAGGAGATGGACAAGACGGAAGGGGTCCAGAGAAGGGCCACCAAAAGGTCATAGGCTTGGAAGCCATGAAGCAACCAGAGATGAATCCCTTAGAGAAGTGTCTTAGGGAGCTGGGCCTTTTTACCCTGGAGGAGAGAAGGCTGCGAGAAGGAGGCATGAGAGCCATGTTCCAATATTGGAAAGCATGTCTCATTGAGGTGGGGACTCAATGGTCCCAAAAGGAAACCTTCTTCGAGTCACAGCTTGCTTTCCTGACATCTTTGTCATGCCGTTGCTCAACTTGCCATGCTCATTCCTGTGAAATGTAATAGGCATCACTCTTGTCCTCGCTTACGTTCACCTCCAAACGGCGTTTCCCAGCCCCAGTTACTATTTGATGCACGTTTGCAAAACGGAATGGGAACTGCAGCTATCAATTGCACCACGTGAAATTTACAGTAGTGCATTACTACGTTCAGGAGATCTCCTCGATAGGTCCATAACTCAGAGGAGCCCAGCATGGGGGACCAAAACAGCTCTTTGGATATAACTAGATCAATTTCCTCCATGCAGTCATATTAAATTGTATACAAAAGGCTTTCATCTTACAAGGGAAGCGCAAATGATAAACACGAAGAGCCTTTAACTCCCCTTAATTCCTCTGCGTAGAGGGACCGTCAACAAACAGTTCCCTCAATGCGGTGACAGACACCACCTCGCCCTGTAATCGGGATTCATGCTGACAGATACAACTCTCCAGTAATGGACTTCGGGAAGGTATTAATTGCTCCTAGTTAAATAAGCATGCCTATGTGTTAATGGAGCCCTTTCAAGACTTCATAGGCAGGTGACCGTTCCAGGGTTTGCAGAATGTACGTTGCTAGTGGTACACAGATACACTCAGGCATCACATTGAGATGCACACCACACATTTGCATTTGGTTGTACATTCGGTTGTGCATCCTCCCAACCCTGCTATACGTCTGTGAAACATGGACTGTCTATAGAAGTCACACTCAACTCCTGGAACGATTCCATCAGCGCTGTCTCTGAAAAATCCTGCAAATCTCTTGGGAAGACAGGCAGGGAAATGTCAGCGTGCTGGAAAAAGCAAAGACCACCAGCATGGAAGCAAGGCTCATACGCCATCAACTCCACTGGACTGAATGCCACATTGTCCAAATGCCCGATCACTGTCCCCCAAAACAGTTACTCTACTCCGAACTCAAGAACAGAAAATGGAATGTTGGTGGACAGGAAAAGAGATTGAAAGATGGGCTCAAAGCCAACCTCAAAAACTCTGGCATAGACACCGGGAACTGGAAAGCCCTGGCCCTTGAGCGCTCTAACTGGAGGTCAGCTGTGACCAGCAGTGCTGCAGAATTTGAAGAGGCACGAATGGAGGGTGAAAGAGAGAAATGTGCCAAGAGGAAGGCACATCAATCCAACCCTGATCAAGACCATATTCTACCAGGATAGAATACCAGGAGCCCCCAGTGGCACAGTGGGTTAAACCCCTGAGCCGGCAGGACTGAAGACCGACAGATCGCAGGTTTGAATCCAGGGAGAGGCGGATGAGCTCTATCTATCAGCTCCAGCTCCTCATGTGGGGACATGAGAGAAGCCTCCCACAAGGATGATTAAAACATCAAATCATCCGGGTGTCCCCTAGGCAACGTCCTTGCAGACGGCCAATTCTCTCATACCAGAAGTGACTTGCAGTTCTCAAGTCGCTCCTGACACGACAAAAACAAAAACAAAAACCAGGAAACTGATGTCCTAACTGCAGGAGAACATGCGGATCAAGAATAGGGCTCCACAGCCACCTACGGACCCACCACCAAGACACCACATCTGGAAGACGATCATCCTCGAGCTACGAGGGATTGCCTAAGACAAAGCATTTGGTTGAACAGCGATGTTCAATACGAGCATCCTCACTCACTGTAACCTTTCTTCTTCTTCTCATAACCACCCCACAAACCGCTTTGGTTCAAGCAGACCGCTGGAAAGAAAAGAGTAAGGGGGAAAGGGAAGATTTTCCCAACTCTTTTCGCATGTTAGCGCAAATACCCAGTTAAAGACTACCCACAGGGCACTCCGCACTGCTCCCGGCCCTCTCCATTAAGCATGAAAGGAAGACGTTCCGTTTCAAACAATACTTTAGGGTAAGATTTCCTAATTGGCAACAGCTGAGTGATCTATGCTTCGGAGCTGCTTGCGCATGGCAAACGGGGTTTCGGGGTATTCCTCTAGCAAGTTATCAAACGGGGCGGGCAGGAGAGAAAGGAAGGGCAGAACTCCGTTTGAGGGCGGACCCCGAACCACGCAAGGGGCTGACACTGTCCAATTTCAGAAATGCACCGCAAAGCTTTGGGTTCGACTTGCCTGGAAAACAAACGGCGTTAAATGAGGCCGTGCCCCCTTTGCTTCAGCTTCCAGGGACGTTATTTGCATGTCTAAATGATGCACCTTTGACGCATCTCACGCGGCTGTGCTAGAGTCCACCTCCAATCCCTTGGGGCAAGGACATCAAATGTTTCATATGCCTTTAGCGCAGGCATGGGCCAACTTTGGCTCTCCAGGTGTTTTGGACCAACTCCCACAATTCCTAACAGCCTCTGTGTAAATTCTCTGAGGAAGGAGCCTCCACTACACTCCAAGACAAAGAGTTCCACTGCTGAAGAGCAGTTCTTCCTAAGGTTCAGGTGGAATCTCCTTCCCTGCAATTTGAACCCTTGGCTCCAAGGAGTCCTAGTTTCCAGGGCAGCAGAAAAGAAGCCCTGCTCCCTCTTCCTTAGGACATCCCTTCAGATATTTATCCATGGCTCTCATATCTCCTCTTCACCTTCTCTTCTGCAGGCTAAACAGACCCAGCTCTTGAAGGCACTCTTCAGAGGAATTCATGGTCTCCAGACCTTTGATCCTTTGAGTTGTCCTCTTCCTCTGTTCACCTTCCAGCTTATATATCTCTGTGGAGCCCAGAATTGGACACAGTGTGATTCCAGGAGAAGAGGTCTGACCAAAGCAGAAGAGAGAGACACCAGGACTTCTCCTCTCGATCTGGACACTGGACTCTTTTGCATGAAGGCCAGAATCCCATTGGTTTTTGGGCCGCTACTTCACACTCTTGGCTCATGTTTAGCTTTTTCTCCACAAAAACTCCAAGATCTTTCTCACATGGACTGTTCTCGAGCCAGGTGTCACCCTTCCTATACTTTTGTCTAAATGTTGTATCTTACATTCCTCCTTGTTGAAATTCATTGTGTTCGGCTTGGCCCATCATCTCTCGAATCTGTTGAGGTCATTTTGAATTCTGATCCTGTCCTCTGGAATATTAGCCAACCCTCCTAATTTGGTCCCATCAACACATTTGATCAGGAGGCCCTCTAAACCTTCATCCAAGTCATGAATAAAGATGTTGAACAGCACTGGGCCCAGGACCAAAATCTCTTTATGGCACCCAAAGAGTCACTTCTTTCCAGTATGAGAAGGAAGAACCATTGGGGAGAAGCGCCCTTTGGGTTCGATCATTTAACCAATTCCAGATCCACCTAAGAGTAGCCTTGCCTAGCCCACATTGGATTAGTTCACTTGCAAGCAGGGCCAGCCCTAGGTAATTTTCAAGTGTAAGCAAACAGTATTTTGGCACACACACACACCCCCAAACCAATAAATGAAAAATTATATATGGGGCAGGGACAAATTTTGGCCCTCCAGGTATTTTGGACTTCCTACTGGTTGTTTGGAATTGTGGAAGTTGAAGTCCAAAACACATGTAGGGCCGAAGTTGGCCCATACCATATATATACATGGTCCTCCTCCTGGAGGACCATGTCTCTCAGTAGTGACGCTTCCTCCTCCTGAGGCTAAGGCGAGGTGAAGGAGGTGGCGGAGAAGGAGGAGGCCGGTTAGGCCCATGGAGGTGGCGGCGGTGACATGGCGGTTCCCTTCTTTGCGTTGCTGTTGCTTCTTCTCCGTTGGGAGCAAGGCCATGGTACAAAGTTCTGCTAACCACCACTGTGCAAGCAGGCCCGGGGCATTTACGGAGGCGCCTCAAGAGCGCCCCTGGGCAAAATGCACTATACCGCAAATGCTTACTTTGCGTAGTGGTTGAGCCGCCCCTGCTTGCAAGAAGGTCATGAGGAACCTTGTTGAAGGTCTTCCTGAAATCAAGATTTGTTCCATCCACAGCATTCCCTGCATCTACCAAGCTTATAATTCTATTGAAAAAAAAGAGATGAGTCTGGAATGACTTGTCTTCGAGACATTCATGTTGACTCTTAATAATCACAGCATTCCTTTGTAAGTGAACCACTGGGGAGAAGCACACTTTGGGTTCGGTCACTTAACCAATGGCAGAGCCACCGAATAGTAACATTTGCTTGCCTACATTGGACTGCAAGAAGGTCATGGGAGACTTTGTTGTCACTTGCAAGAAGGCCATGAGAGACTTTGTTGAAGTCCTTCTTGAAATCGAGATCTGCTGCATCCACAGCATTCCCTACATCTACCAAGTTTGTAACGTTATCGAAAAAAGAGATGTGGGTTGTTGTAGGTTTTTTTGAGCTATATAACCATGTTCTAGAGGCATTTCTCCTGACATTTCGCCTGCATCTATGGCAAGCATCCTCAGAGATAGTGAGGTCTGTTGGAACTAGGAAAAAGGGATGTGTTTGGAATGACTTCTCTTTGAGAATCCATGTTGACTTTTAGTAATCCCAGTATTCCTTTCTAAGTAATTGCGGACTGCCTCCTTCTCGATCTGCTCCAGAATCTTTCCTGACATTGCTGTCAGGTTGACTGGACATTGGTCATTGCGTGAGTCCTCTTTTTTCCCTTCTTTAAGATAGAGACAACATTGGCTCTCCCCCAGTCTGGTGGGACTTCTCCTGTTCTCTAAGAATCCTCAAAGATTATGGCTAGTAGTTCTGAAATGACTTCTGCTAGTTCCTTCAATACTCTTGGATGTAGTTCATCTGGCCGCAGAGATGAATTCATTTAAAGTAGCCAGGCATTCCACTTGGGCTCCACTTACTGGAGTGGCAGAAGACCTCCTATGTGTCACATGAGAAATGTGGACTCTCTCCTTCACGACCTGCTCCAGAATCCTTCCTGGCATTGATGTCAGGCAGACTGGACATAGGTCGTTGTATGGGTCTAGCATGGCTTGTCTTTGAGAAATCCATGTTGACTTTTAGTTATCACAGCATTCCTTTCTAAGTGAACCATTGGGGAGAAGCACCCTTTGGGTTCGGTCACTTAACCAATTCCAGATCCACCTAAGAGTAGCCTTGCCTGGCCCACATTGGACTAGTTTGCTTGCAGAAAGGTCATGGGGGACTTTGTCAAAGGCCTTGCTGAAATCAAGATACACTCCATCTAAAGCATTCCCTGCACCAACCAAGCTATGGAAAAAAGAGATGAGTTTGGCATGACTTGTCTTTGAGGAATCCATGTTGACTTTTAGTTATCACAGCATTCCTTTCTAAGTGAACCGTTGGGGAGAAGCACCCTTTGGGTTCGGTCACTTAACCAATTCCAGATCCACCTAAGAGTAGCATTGCCTGGCCCACACTGGACTAGTTTGCTTGCAAGAAGGTCATGGGGGACTTGGTCAAAGGCCTTCCTGAAATCAAGGTAAGCTCCATCTACAGCATTCCCTGCACCTACCAAGCTTGTAACTCTATCGAAAAAAGAGATAAGATGAGTTTGGCATGACCTGTCTTTGAGGAATCCATGTTGACTTTTAGTAATCACAGCATTCCTTTCTAAGCGGTTCTGGCTCAGCTTACTTGTCCGAACGCATCCACCCCTATGTCCCAACTCGTCATCTAAGATCATCCAGGACGCCCTGCTCTCACTCCCATCAACAGTACAGATGCGTCTGGCAGGGATGAGAGACAGGGCCTTCTCGGTTGTGGCCCTCCGCCTATGGAACACACTCCAAAATGAGGTTAGATCCACTCCTTCCCTCCTGGCTTTTAGGGAAAAAAAATCATGGTTTTGGGACCAGGCCTACGGGCAGCAGAAGTAAATGTAAGCAGCATTTCAGAAAGACAATGACTGGAATGGCGATTCAATGGACGAAACTGTTTTATTGTTTTAATGATTGTTTTATTGCTTGTGGATGTACTGTTTTTAACTTGATTTATGTCTTAACTAGCCGTCCCCAGCCATGTGTTGCTGTGGCCCACATGGGGGTTCTGTGTGGGAGGTTTGGCCCAATTCTATTGTTGGTGGGGTTGAGAATGCTCTCTGATTGTAGGTGAACTATAAATCCCAGCAACTACATTTCCCAAATGTCAAGATTCTATTTTCCCCAAACTCCACCAGTGTTCACATTTTGGCATATCGAGTATTCGTGTACAGTTTGGTCCAGATTCATCATTGTTTGAGTCATAGAATCATAGAATCAAAGAGTTGGAAGAGACCTCATGGGCCATCCAGTCCAACCCCCTGCCAAGAAGCAGGAATATTGCATTTAAATCACCCCTGACAAATGGCCATCCAGCCTCTGCTTCAAAGAAGGAGCCTCCACCACACTCCGGGGCAGAGAGTTCCACTGCTGAACACAGT
Organism: Anolis sagrei; assembly: GCF_037176765.1. NCBI lineage: Eukaryota > Metazoa > Chordata > Lepidosauria > Squamata > Anolidae > Anolis > Anolis sagrei. Next base: position 871,107 of record NC_090031.1, on the reverse strand, counting down.
GATCTCTGGATGTAGGTGAACTACAACTCCGAAACCAAAGGACACTGCCCACCAAACCCTTCCAGTGTTTTCTGTTGGTCATGGGAGTTTTGTGTGCCAAATTTGGTTCAATTCCATCGTTGGTGGGGTTCAGAATGCTCTTAGAGTGTAGGTGAACTATAAATCCCAGCAACTTCAACTCCCAAATGACAAAATCAATTTTTGAGTGAAGGACATACATTGGGTTCTTAGGTGTCTTGTGTCCAAATTTGGTGTCAATTCCCCAAGTGGTTTTTGATTTCTGTTAATCCCACAAACGAACATTACATATAAATCCCAGCAACTACAACTCCCAAATGACAAAATCATTTATTTTTTTTTAGTGAAGGATATACATTGGGTTGTCAAGTGTCTCGTGTCCAAATTTGATGTCAATTCGTCCAGTGGTTTTTGAGTTATGTTAATCCCACAAACGAACATTACATTTTTATTTATACAGATTGCCGTGTCTAATTGTAATTGTTTGTACTGGCACTGAATTTTGCTATTACTTATGTGTAAACCGCTTTGAGTCCTCCTCGGGGTGAGAAAAGCGGTATACAAATACTGTAAATAAATAAATAAGCGCATCGTTGGGGAGAAGCACCCTTTGGATTCGGTCACTGAACCAATTCCAACTTTGGACTTGTTTGCCTTTGGAGACTCCAGCATCCAAAACATCAGGATCCCTCGAAGGAGCCTTGAAGATAAACTATATTTCCTGAAACAGCATGTTTCAGGAGTGAAAGCAGTGCAAAACCTACAGCCCTGTTTCCAATTACCTTTTTCCATCACAAAAGAAAGCGACACTGGGTACCTTTGGCCCAAGTGGTATTCATGGCTGCTTTTAAATGCACTTTTTATAGACTATCGCGCCATTCATTCAAGGAGGGCGTTTGAAAGGCATTGAACTAGCGCTGGCTGGTATTTCTTCCTTCTCCGTCCTGGAGCAAAAAGTCCACATGGATGGTGCTGAGCGCAAGGAATATCCATGAGCAACAAACGGTTGGACAGACACCATAATAATAATAATAATAATAATAATAATAATACTTTATTTGTCCTCCGCTACCATCTCCCCAAGGGACTCGGTGCGGCTTACATGAGGCCGAGCCCACAATACATCAATACAAGCAATAACAACAACAACAAAACAATTAAAATAAACCACCTGATGAACCAGCCTGGACACAGCATATGATTTGAGAACACAGAAATGCTGGACCACTCCAACAACCACCATGTCAGACTACACAGAGAAGCCATTGAAATCCACAAGCATGTGGACAATTTCAACAGAAAGGAAGAGACCATGAAAATGAACAAAATCTGGCTACCAGTATTAAAAAACTCTAAAATTAAAACAGCTAAACAACAGAGAGGAAACAACCAGGCACATCTTAACACCTCCCAGCAACAGATTTTCCCAGACTCAGGCAGGCCTTCAAATGCTAATGAAGGTGATCAGCTAAACATTCACACCTAACTGCAGCAGGGAAGAGCTCCTTGCCCCACCCCAGCCATTCCACAGATATATAAACCCATTTTTCCTACTTCCAACAGACCTTCTCAACCTCTGAGGATGCTTGCCATAGATGCAGGCGAAACGTCAGGAGAAATGCCTCTAGAACATGGCTCTATAGCCCCAAAAAACCCACAAGAACCTAGTGATTCCAGCCATGAAAGCCTTCGACAATACAATTAAAACTCATAAACAAAAAAGCAATAAAAGGACAATAATACAACACACATTTAAAATCTATGGCTGGGTCAAATGTAATTAAAGTTATTGTCGAAGGCTTTCATGGCCGGAATCACTGGGTTGTTGTAGGTTTTCCGGGCTATGTGCCCATGTTCTAGAGCAGTGGTTCTCAACCTGGGGTCCCCAGATGTTTTTGGCCTTCAACTCCCAGAAAGCCTATCAACTGGTAAACTGGCTGGGATTTCTGGGAGTTGTAGGCCAAAAAAATCTGGGAACCCCAGGTTGAGAACCACTGTTCTAGAGACATTTTCTCCTGACGCTTCGCCTGCATCTATAGCAAGCATCCTCAGAGGTAGTGAGGCCTGTTGGAAGTAGGAAAATTGGTTTATATATCTGTGGAACACAACATACAAACCACCTACAGACCCACCAAGAAAATCCAACCAATGCTCCGTTCAGCAAAGGACAAGAGGGATCCTCTCACTTCTGCAGGAGTCTACCGTATTCCATGCAGCTGTGGACAAGAAGTCTCCAGAGGGACCACCAAATGCAGCAGCATTGCCCAAACACGCATCAAGGAACATGAAAGGCACTGCAGACTCCTTCAACCAGAGAAGTCAGTCATAGCAGAGGACCTGAGGAACCAACCTGGACACAGCATTGTATTTGAGAACACAGAAATTCTGGACCACACCAACAACCACCATGTCAGGCTACACAGAGAAGCCACTGAAATCCACAAGAAGCATGTGGACAATTTCAACAGAAAGGAAGAAACCATGAAAATGAACAAAATCTGGCCACCAGTATTAAAAAAACTCTAAAATTACAACAGCAAAACAACAGAGAGTAAACAATCAGGCACATCAAATCACTCTCAACAAAAGATTCCCCCCAGGCACTTCCAAGCCATTATATGCTAAGCAAGGTGGTCAGTTTTTATTATTTGGACTTATTTATTGAAACATTCACCCCCTAGCTCTAGCAGACAAAAGTCCTTTGTCCCACCCTGGTCATTCCACAGATATATAAACCAATTTCCTAGTTCCAACAGAACTCACTACCTCTGAGGATGCTTGCCATAGATGCAGGCGAAACGTCAGGAGAAAATGCCTCTAGAACACAGCCACATAGCCAGGAAAATCTAAAACAACCCAGTAATTAAAGTTAAAAAATAATGCTAGGCATGAACAAGATAGGAGAGATGGGGCCTTGGTGAGAGCGTACAAACAATCCTAAGTCATTGTAAAGTGCATTTAGAGGGCACGATGCTGAGAGTTCATTATTCTGGGAAGGCACACTGGAACAACCACATTTTCAGGCTCCTCCTAAAGACTGCCAGGGTTGGGGCATGCCTGATGTCCTTGGGAAATGAGTTCCAGAGTCAAGGGGCCACCACTGAGAAGGCCCTCTCCCTCGTCCCCACCAATTGCGCCTACGATGGAGGTGGGAGCGCAAGCAGGGCCTCTCCAGATGAACGAAGAGGTCGTGTGGGTTCGTATACAGGTAGGCGGGTCCCAAACCATCCAGGGCTTTGTAGGTAAGCACCTGCACCTTGAATTTGATGTGATGTGGCGGCAAAAAAAACCAATGGGATTTTGGCCTGCATTAATAGGAGCCTAGTGTCTAGATCTAGGGAAGTCATGCTCCCCATGCTCTATTCTGCTTTGGTTAGACCACTTTACCTGGAATATTGTGTCCAATTCTGGGCACCACAATTCAAGAGAGATATTGACTCTAAGCTGGAATGTGTCCAGAGGAGGGCGACTAAAATGATCCAGGGTCTGGAGAACAAGCCCTATGAGGAGCGGCTTAAGGAGCTGGGCATGTTTAGCCTGAAGAAGAGAAGGCTGAGAGGAGATATGATAGCCATGCATAAATATGTGAGAGGAAGCCACAGGGAGGAGGAGGGAGCAAGCTTCCTTTCTGCTTCCCTGGAGACTAGGATGCAATGGAGCCATGGCTTCAAACTACAAGAGAGGAGATTCCATCTGAACATGAGGAAGAACTTCCTGGCTGTGAGAGCCATTCAGCAGTGTGGTGGAGGCTCCTCCTTTGGAAGCCTTTAAACTGAGGCTGGATGGCCATCTGTCAGGGGTGCTTTGAATGCAATATTCCTGCATCTTGGCAGAATGGGGTTGGACTGGATGATGGCCCAGGAGGTCTCTTCCAACTCTAGGATTCTAGGATTCTATGAATTGGGACCGGAAAATGAACGGCAGCCAGCGGAGCTCCGTAAACAGGAGAGTTGACCGCTGCATCCCAGAATATGTCTGCATCCCATGAAGTTAAACATCTTAATGGCCGTCCTTGTCAACCTATGGGGAGCCTGCTTTAAAGTCATTAGTTCATTGTTTCTTTTTAATCTCAATGACTCTCTAATTAAAGTTCTTCCCCAGTCGCAGAACGCTCTGCTCTGCTCCGCCGTGAGACAGAAACAGCTAACTTCAAATGCAAAGAAGGGGGGAGAAAAATTAGCACTCATTAACAAGATTACCTGTTGTGATTAAATAAGCACAAACATGGAAAAAACTGTTTGCAAATTTTGTGAATGAGCGGGAGGCAAAGAGTTCCGAAACCCCGTACTTTTTAAATCAAACCTTTCTCCCGGGACCCAAAGCCATGCAAATCCACCCTCGTCTCTATTCAGAAGGAGCAGAAGGAGGGCAGAAGAAAGGGAGGAAAAACCCTGTTTGCCTGCCCCCCAAGTCCCAAACCTTCAAGGGAGCCCTGTTAACAAGCACTTAATTGCAAGAAAGGGGCTTCATGGGCAGGTCCTTCATGCTTTCAGGTTCCCAAATCTCCTTGAGGAGAGCTGAAGTGGAGTCTCTCCTCATTCTGTTTGGGGAGGCAAAGCATGGGAAACCCTTTTCCGAATGGAAAAACACAAATCGGACACAAAAGACTGGTCGGAAAAGGGGACGGGGGACCGGGGGGGGGGGGGGGGAGGCATGCATGTACAACTTTGGAGAAATACCTTAAATAGCCCGAAAAAACCCACAAGAACTGAGAGACCTTAAATAGTCAATTTCACCCTGCTTAGAGTTTTACGGCGAAATTTCAACCCTCCGTAAGTGCTGTCAGATTTCTGGCCGGTCTCCTCCCCGAGAAGAAAAACTGACAGATCACAGGAGTTTGCCTTTGTAAACCAATTCAGAAACTTTCATGCTTCTTATTTGTTAGGTCAGAGGTTAAATTGCTGACCTCTGACCTCCTGCTTAGCCGCCTTTCCCTTTTTCTGTAAAGCTTTATTCCTGGCCGGTATTTACATGGATTAGTCTCTTTTCACGCAAAGAAGGAATCTGTTCAAAGCCAAAGCCTCCCCGTCCTGCTTGTACTACACACACACACACACACACAAAGCAGGCACAATTATTCAGCCACGGACAATGACCATATTGTGGGTTGAGCCCCGAAAAGGATGGGGGGAGAGGCGGGCAGAGAAAAGAAAAACCACCTCAGCCCAGGCAGAGTCTTGTTCTTGGGGGAGAAAACAATGGGCCGGGAGAGGAAAAAAGGTCTTATCCGGCATTCGGCAGAAAGCAAACAAAGCCAGCCCACTGTGAACTTGATGAAGATGTCAAGCTCTCTTAAAATATATAAAAATCAACAAAAGGAGGTTTCCAGCACCCCCTTCGCAATAGAAAAAGGAAGGGAGGGGGAGTCTTGTGACCAAGGCGGGTTTCGGGCACACAAAGTCCCCTCCTTTCCTGGCGAAACGGTCCCGGGAGTCGCAGGAACGCTGCCCTGACTTCTGGAACTCCATCCGTCGTGCAAAACCACAACCCCAGCGCCTGTTGCTTGCTTCGAGGAAGGACATCAAGCATCCAAACCATGGGCAACAATCTATTTGATGCCTCTTGGGTGCACACTAATAATACTAATCTATATAAATAAAAATGTAATGTTCGTTTGTGGGAATTAACGTAACTCAAAAACCACTGGATGAATTGACACAAGGCATCTCTCAGGCCAACGAGTAACCATCTATCTATCTATATAAAAATGCTCTGTGCGTAATGTGTGCCTTAAAAACAAAAGAACCAATGAACGAAATCATACCAAATTTGGCAACAAAACATCTCACAACACAAGGAGTGACCATCACTCGAAAAATTATGATTTTGTTATTTGGGAGTTGTAGTTGCTGGGATTTATAGTTCACCTACAATCAAAGAGCATTCTGAACTCCACCAACGATGGAATTCAACCAAACTTGACACACAGCAACTCCTGGAACGATTCCATCAGCGCTGCCTCCAGAAAATCCTGCAAATCTCTTGGGAAGACAGGCGGACAAACATCAGCGTGCTGGAAGAAGCAAAGACCACCAGCATTGAAGCGATGGTCCTCCGCCACCAACTCCGCTGGACCGGCCACGTTGTCCGGATGCCCAACCACCGTCTCCCAAAGCAGTTGCTCTACTCCGAACTAGCACTGAAGCGATGGTCCTCCGCCACCAACTCCTCTGGACCGGCCACGCTGTCCGGATGCCCGACCACCGTCTCCCAAAGCAGTTGCTCTACTTCGAACTCAAGAGCGGAAAACAGAATGTTGGAGGACAGGAAAAGAGGACTGTCTACAGGCGTCACATGCAACTCCTGGAACGATTCCATCAGCGCTACCTCCAGAAAATCCTGCAAATCTCTTGGGAAGACAGGTGGACAAACATCAGCGTGCTGGAAGAAGCAAAGACCACCAGCATTGAAGTGATGGTCCTCCGCCACCAACTCCGCTGTACCGGCCACGCTGTCCGGATGCCCGACCACCGTCTCCCAAAGCAGTTGCTCTACTCCGAACTCTGAGCGGAAAACAGAATGTTGGAGGACAGGAAAAGAGGACTGTCTACAGGCGTCACATGCAACTCCTAGAACGATTCCATCAGTGCTGCCTCCAGAAAATCTTGCAAATCTCTTGGGAAGACAGGCGGGGAAATGTCAGCGTGCTGGAAGAAGCAAAGACTGCCAGCATTGAAGCGATGGTCCTCCGCCACCAACTCCGCTGGACCGGCCACATTGTCCGAATGCCCGAACACCGTCTCCCAAAGAAGTTGCTCTACTCCAAACTCAAGAACGTAAAACAGAATGTTGGTGGGCAGGAAAAGAGATTGAAAGATGGGCTCAAAGCCAACCTTAAAAACTCTGGCTTAGACACTGAGAACTGGGAAGCCCTGGCCCTTCACTGCTCCAGCTGGAGGTCAGCTGTGACCAGCAGTGCTGCAGAATTTGAGGAGGCACGAATGGAGGGCGAAAGGGAGAAGCGTGTCAAGAGGAAGGCGTGTCAAGCCAACCCCGACCAAGACCGCCTTCCACCTGGAAACCAATGCCCTCACTGCGGAAGAAGATGCAGAGCAAGAATAGGGCTCCACAGCCACATACGGACCCACAGGAATATTGGAAGACAGTCCTCGGAAAACGAGGGATCGCCTAAGTAAGTAAGTAAGTAAGTAAGTAAGCCCTGACTTCTGGAACTCCATCCAGGCTGCGGGGAAAAGGCCGTCGTGCAAAACCACAACCCCAGCGCCTGTTGCTTGCTTCGAGGAAGGACATTGAGCATCCAAACCATGGGCAGCAACCTATTTGATGCCTCCTGGGTGCACACTAATAATAATAATCTATATAAATAAAAATGTAATGTTCATTTGTGGGATTAACAGAACTCAAAAACCACTGGACGAATTGACACAAGGCACCTCTCAGGCCAACAAGTGACCATCACTCATAAAAACCCTGAAAAACACAGCAGAAGCCAAAACAAAAACATTACAACAACGCACACGCAAAACCACATATATGTACACACATATATGTATACACACACAAAACACATACACAGAAAGGAGGAAGGAAGAAAGGAAGGAAGGAAGGAAAGAAAGAAAGAAAGAAAGAAAGAAGGAGGGAGCGAAGGAAGTAAAGAAGGGTAGAGAAGGAAGGAAGGAGGAAGAGAAGAAGGAGGGAAGGAGAGAAAGAAGGAAAGAAAGAAAGGTATAGAGGAAGGAGGGAGAGAAAAAGAGAGAGAAGAAGGAGGGAAGGAGAGAAGGAAGGAAAAAAGAAGGATAGAGAAGGAAGGAAAGAGAAGGAGGAAGAGAAAGGGAAGGACAGAAGGAAAGAAAGAAGGGTAGAGAAGGAAGGAGGGAAGGAAATAAAGAAAGAAAGAAAGAAAGAAAGGTAGAGAGGAAGGAGGGAGAGAAAGAGGGAGAGAAGAGGGAGAGAAGGAAGGAAAAAAGAAGGATAGAGAAGGAAGGAAAGAGAAGGAGGAAGAGAAAGGGAAGGGGAGAAGGAAAGAAAGAAGGGTAGAGAAGGAAGGCAAGAGGGAAGGAGATAAAGGAGGAAAGAAAGAAAGGTAGAGAGGAAGGAGGGAGAGAAAGAGGGAGAGAAGAAGGAGGGAAGGAAGGAAAAAAAGAAGGATAGAGAAGGAAGGAAAGAGAAGGAGGAAGAGAAAGGGAAGGAGAGAAGGAAAGAAAGAAGGGTAGAGAAGGAAGGCAAGAGGGAAGGAGATAAAGAAGGAAAGAAGGGTAGAGAAGGAAGGAAGGAGAGAAGGTGGGAGAGAATGAAATAAAAAAGTGAAAGACGGAAGGAAGGAGAGAAGAAATGAAAGAGAGAAAGAGGGAGGGAAGGAAGGAGACAAGGAAGGATGGAACCAAAGAGCAAAGGAAGCGAGAAAAGAAACAGGTAGGAAGGAAAGAGGGAGGGAAGGAAGGAGAGAAAGAAAGAAGGAGAGAAAGAGGGAGGGAAGGTTGGCCACAGCAACGCGTGGCGGGTACAGCTAGTAATAATAATAATAATAATAATAATAATAATAATACTTTATTTATACCCCGCTACCATCTCCCAAGGGACTCGGTGCGGCTTACATGAGGCCGAGCCCACAGTACATCAGTAAAAAACAATAACAACAGTAATACACAACAATAAAATGAAACTCATATAACAGAAAATAAACAGCAAACATTGGACTTTGCATTAACTGCATGCTCCCGAGTTCTGAACGGGGCGGGATGGGGATCGCCCAACACTCTGCTTCTACTTGTTCGGAATGCCGGGTGATCCATTAGGATTAGAGAGAACATATGGAAGGCTATTTATTTATTTATTTATTTTATTTACTCTATTTGTATACCGCTCTTTACAACAATTTAGGTATACACAATACAAAATCATTAGGCATTTAAAAGCAATAGCATCACAAATCATTAAACATCAATATCAATACATCACTACATCAATATAACAAATCCATCAGGTCTCATCCATGAAATCAGAATCCAAACTCGTTATCCGATATTCCGTGTTCCGATAGTCAGTCAATCAATCACACTGCTTAGTCGAATGCCTGTTCAAACAGCCAGGTCTTCACTTTCCTCCGGAATGCCAGCAAGGAGGGGGCCGATCTGATATTTGCAGGAAGGGCGTTCCACAGCCGAGGGGCCACCACTGAGAAGGCCCTGTCTCTCGTCCCCGCCAGGCGTGCTTGTGAGGCCGGCGGGACCGAGAGCAGGGCCTCCCCAGACGATCTTAACGTCCTAACTGGTTCACAGGAGGAGACGCGTTCGGACAGGTAGGTCGGGCCAGAACCGTTTAGGGCTTTAAAGGCTAAAGCCAGCACTTTGAATTGTGCCCAGTAGCAAACTGGCAGCCAGTGGAGCTGGCGCAGCAGAGGAGTCGTATGCTCCCTGAGTGCCGCTCCTGTTAGCATCCTGGCTGCCGATCGTTGGACCATTTGAAGCTTCCGAGCAGTCTTCAAAGGCAACCCCACGTAGAGAGCGTTGCAGTAGTCTAAACGGGATGTGACTAGAGCATGGACTACTGTGGCCAAGTCAGGCTTCCCAAGGAACGGGCGCAGCTGGCGCACTAGTTTTAACTGTGCAAATGCTCCCCTGGTCACCGCTGAAACCTGGGGTTCCAGGCTCAGCTATCAGTATGTGTATACTGTGTTTCCCCAAAAATAAGACACTGTCTTATATTTATTTTTCCTCAAGGAGACACACTATGGCTTATTTTCAGGGGGTGTCTTATTTTTATGAAGTACGGTACAACAATCTGTCATATTTTTAAGAAGTACGGTACAACGCCGCTCTGAGTCGCCTTCGGGCTGATATGAGCGGGGTAGAAATAATGCAAATAAATAAATAAACAATCTGCATTTATGGGATGATCTCTCTGGGCTCAGTAGCAGACTGCTTACTGAAGCTTCCCCCCACCCTCCCCAATCTATCCTCTGGTGTTTGTGGGAGTGAGAGAGACCCACAGGCTGTTGCTAGTTGGTGCTGGGGGAGAGACCCAGAGTGCTGAGTAAAACAGCAGTCACAGCTTTACTTCTTCCTCCTGAGGACACACAATACCTAAAGCAAAGGATCCTGAGCAGCAGCTTTATTAGTGTTTGTGGGGGGTGAGAGAGACCCACAGACTCTTGCTGGTCAGTGCTGGGGAGAAGCAGTTTAACTGGTGTTTGTGGAGAGTGCTGGAAACCCCCACAGATTGCTGCTGGATGGTGCTGGGGGAGAGAGACCCACAGCGCTGAGTAAAATGGCAGCCACAACTTTACTTCTTCCCCCTGAGGACACATAATACCTAAAGCAGAGCATCCTGAGCAGCAGCTTTACTGGTGTTTGTGGGGGGTGAGGGAGACCCACAGACTGCTGCTGCTTGGTGCTAGGGGAGAGAGACCCACAGTGTTAAGTAAAACGACAGCTACAGCTTTACTTCTCCCCCCTGAGGAGACACAATACCTAAAGCAGAGCGCCCTGCTCCTCACGTCACCGAGGAGGCCTTTACTTTCACTTTTGTCTCCCTCTGAGAGACCCACAGACTGTTGCTGAGTACTAGGGGAGAGACCCACAGTATTGAGTAAAACAGCAGGCGTAGCTTTACTTCTTCCTCCTGAGGACACACAATACCTAAAGCAGAGCATCCTGAGCAGCAGCTTTACTGGTGATTATGAGGGGTGAGAGAGACCCACAGACTATTGCTGGTAAGCGCTGGGGAGCAGCAGCTTTACTGGTCAGTTCTTGTGGGTTTTTTCGGGCTATATGGCCATGTTCTAGAGGCATTTCTCCTGACGTTTCGCCTGCATCTATGGCAAGCATCCTCAGAGGTCTGCTGGAGCTGGGATAAAGGGGTTTATATATCTGTGGAATGACCAGGGTGAGACAAAAGGCTTTTGTAAGTTGGGCTAGGTGTGAATCTTTTCACACCTCTTTTCACAATCTTTTCACAGTAAAGTGAAGCTTTACTGGTGTTTGTGGGGGGTGAGAGAGACCCACAGACTGTTGCTGGTCAGTGCTGGAGGAGAGAGAGACACACAGCACTGAGTAAAATGACAGCCACAGCTTTACTTCTTCCCCCTGAGGACACACGCTACCTAAAGCAGAGCATCCTGAGCAGTAGCTTTACTGGTGTTTGTGGGGGGTGAGGGAGACTCACAGACTGTTGCTGGTTGGTGCTGGGGGAGAGAGACCCACAGTGCTAAGTAAAACGACAGCTACAGCTTTACTTCTTCTCCCTGAGGACACACAATACCTAAAGCAGAACACTCTGCTCCTCACGTCGCTGAGGAAGCCGTTACTTTCTCTTTTGTCTCCCTCTGAGAGACCCACAGGGTGTTGTTGGTCAGTGCTGGGGGGGGGGGGGAGAGACCCACAGTGCTGAGTAAAACAGCAGCCATAGTTTTACTTCTTCCCCCTGAAAACACCCAATACTAAAGCAGAGCATCCCGAGAAGCAGCTTTACTGGTGTTTGTGGGGGGAGAGTATCTGTGCCAAGCTTAGTCCAGATCCATCCTTGTTTGAGTCCAGAGTGCTCTCTTGATGTAGGTGAACTACAGCTCCCAAACCCTTCCAGTATTTTCTGTTGGTCAAGGGAATTCTGTGTACCAAGCTTGGTTCAATTCCATCATTGGTGGAGTCCAGAATGCTCTTTGATTTTAGGTGAACTATAAATCCCAGCAACTACAACTCCCAAATGACAAAATCAAATTTGGGCACATTAGGTATTTGTGCCAAATATGGTATAGTGAATGAAAATACATCCTGTGTATCAGATATTTACATTATGGTTCCTAACAGTGGCAAAATTACAGTTATGAAGTAGCAACGAAAATAATGTTGCGGTTGGGGGTCACGACTACATGAGGAACTGTATTAAGGGGTCACGATATTAGGAAGGTTGAGAACCACCGCTCCGTATAAACCCTTAGTCTGACTTGGAAGTCTGACTTGGCCACGGTGGTCCACGCTCTGGTTACATCCCGTATAGACTACTGCAATGCTCTCTACGTGGGGTTGCCTCTGAAGACTGCCCGGAAGCTGCAATTAGTCCAACGAGCGGCAGCCAGACTACTAACGGGTGCTGGGTACAGGGAGCAGAATACTCCTCTGTTGCGCCAGCTCCACTGGCTGCCAATTAGCTTCTGAGCACAATTCAAAGTGCTGGTGCTGACCTATAAATCCCTAAACGACTCCGGCCCAGTTTACCTGTCCGAACAGATTCTTCCCTATGAACCATCAAGGTTGTTAAGATCTTCTGGAGGGGTCCTCCTCTCGGTCCCACCACCCTCGCAATCGCATCTGGTGGGGACGAGGGACAAGGCCTTCTCGGTGGTGGCCCCTCGGCTCTGGAACTCTCTCCCACTGGAGATTAGATCTGCCCCTTCCCTCCTGACCTTTAGAAAGTTGGTGAAAACCTGGCTCCGGAATCTGGCATCTGATGAGTGAGACAATAACTCTTGACCACACGGACGGATGGGCATGAATAGTGATTTTATGCTAACGACTTGGCCTTATATAATTATATGATAGTACTTTAATGTGTTTATATTAGTGTATTATTGGGTGTGATGTTTTATACTATTGTGTATGAATCCCTTTGTTGTAAACCGGCCTGAGTCCCTCGTTGGAGGTGAGAAGATCGGTATATAAAAGTTCTACATAAATAAATGAATGAATGAATGAATAAATTGGTGCATGCCAACAGAGCTCTCATGTTCCCAGCCTGGGTCCGGCGCGCCCCGCATCCAATTTCCCAGCCGAAGAAAGTCCTGAGCGCTGGCTCCTCTCTCACCTGTGGAAGGCCTACCTCTGGAAAGCGATTCTCACGGCCCACATGCACAGCAGTACCTGCCGGCGGAGGCTGGGACTTTGATAATTTTAAGGCAGAGGCTCCTGTGATCTGCCGGGAAAATAAAAGCGGGGACTCCGCCGAGGTCAGAGCGCCAAGTAGGAAGTTCTTAGTTCCGCCAACTACTCTTCCAGCTTCCAGCAGGAACCAGATGACGGTAAACGCTACACCGGGAGCCAGTTCAAATGCAAATGTGCCCATTCTCTCAAACAATGATAAACTCCCTCCGCAGAGTTAATAATTTCCCCGGGAAGATTCCTCTCCCTTTTCAACCTAGTGGTATGTTTAGCAGAAGAGAAGAGAAACACACAGTGCGACTGAGCAGCCGGGCTCTTTTGAATGCCTTTGTTGTAGGAAACTGCCATTTCCTCAACTAATCCCAGGACCGTACCGTTAGTTAACATACTCGCCGCTCACTCCATCCCTCCCTCCCTCCATCCCCTGCGCTAGATAACGCATTCAGGTTTCTCACTTAAACCCGTGATGTGCGAGTGTGGTTTCCTTTTTGTCGTTTTTCAAAGCGGGGGCCTCCGAATGAAAGGAAGGGTTTAAGCTCTACCAAAGCATTTTTCTGCTTTTTTTCCCTCGAACACACGGCGAGATTTTCACCGGGGCTCGCACAAAAAAGATGAAAGAGGAGGTCCTTAGAGAGAGAAAAGGCCTTCTCGCTCGCTGCGTGGCAAAGCGAAGGAGCCACGGCTGCCGTGTCTGATGTCTCCTTTGGAAAGGCGCGCACACACGCGCACGCACCAGCCCGACACAAAAGCCTCCCAGGCAGGGAGATGGGTTTTGTGGAGCGCTTCGCTTTCAAACGTCCTCACTTTGGTGACTTATTTTGATCAGTTACTTTAGACTAACCAATGCCGGGCTTCCTTCCCCCTATGCTATTAGCGGCAGATTTGTCCCCAAATCCTCTGCGCTCCTCCTTCTAACAAGGAAGGCCCTTCGGCACAGGTCTCCGAGATCGCCGGATCCGGGTTCCTTTTCTGACTTTCCTTAAGAAAACAAAATAGGCACTTGGAAGGCGGAGAGAAATAAAAGGGGCCGCCGGATTTGTCTCCATTCTCTCCGCAGCATTCAACTCTCCTTCTTTCTTTCACGAGGTTACTTTCCCTCTACATGTATAACAATGATCCTATTTATTATGAGAATGTAGGTGATATGATAACACGCTCGGGGCCATTCCTATCAAAGCTTCCGAGGGCGACGCGGGGGTGTTTTTTCCCCCCTTTCCTTTTTTAAACAGCCTTGCAGGAATTTTAGATCTGAGATCTGAGACCGGTAACCAGCTCTAAAAGCGGCTTTCATTAATAGCCCACCTTCTCTGCTGATTGACCAGCTCCTTTGCTTTATGCAAGAAGTTCAGGGCAACTAAAATACGGGCTTACCAATCAATAACGCTGCCTCTAAAAGCGGCACACCACATATTCCGACACCAATGAAGCACAAGGCAATAGGGGGAAATATTCCTCCGGGAATAAGCACTAGGAAGCTCCCACAATGGTTGGGGATCAAACAGGCCTCTTGACAATACTGAAAACAAACATGTTCCAAAAAGGTTTCCAAACAGTTAGGGATGCCTAGGATTAACCCACAGGCCTCCTTTCCTTTTGCAACAATGCCAAAACAAAGGTAAACACGCACAAATATAGGCATATCTTACTTAACAAAGCCTTCCGACACAGAAGTTTATAATAATAATAATCATCATCATCATCATCCATGGACATAGTTAACAAAGCCTTCAACACAGAAGCTTATAATAATAATAATAATCATCATCATCATCATCCATGGACATAGTTAACAAAGCCTTCCAACACAGAAGCTTATAATAATAATCATCATCATCATCATCATCATCCAAGGACAGTTTCTGGCAAAAATTGAGAGCCAAATTGATGGGAAAAACATGGCTGTGGCTCACAAATGGAACTCTGAAAAAGGAGACAAAGGAGGGCCTGATTCTGGCAGCCCAAGAACAAGCCATTCGAACCAATGCCATCAAAGCGAGGATTGAAAAGGCGACAACAGATCCCAAGTGTAGACTCTGCAAAAAAGCAGATGAAACAATGGATCACAACCTCAGCTGCTGGAAGAAGATCGCGGACAGACTACAAGCAGAGGAACAACACCTTTGCTCAGATGATTCATTGGAACTTGTGCCACAAACACCATCAAAGCAAGAATTGAAAAGTTAACGACAGATCCCAAGTGTAGACTCTGCAAGGAAGCAGGCGAAACAATGGATCCCATCCTCAGCTGCTGCAAGAAGATCGTGGACAGACTACAAGCAGAGGCACAACACCATTGCTCAGATGATTCATTGGAACATGTGCCACAAAGACCATCTGCCTGCCACAAAGAAATGGTGGGATCACAAGCCGGAAAAAGTTACAGAAAATGAACACATCAAGCTACTCTGGGACTTCCAGATTCAGACAGACAGAGTTTTGAAGCATAATACTCCTGACCTCACGATCGTGTTAAAAGACAAAGTATGGATCGTGGATGTTGAAATCCCGAGTGACAGAAGGATTGAAGAAAAACAACTGGAAAAACTGACACGATATATAGGTTTAAAGATCGAATTGCAAAGACTCTGACACAAGCCAGTCAAGGGTGTCCCAGTGGTGATGGGCACACTGGATGCAGTGCCTCAAGACCTTGGCCTGCACTTAAACACAATCGGCGCTGACAAAATTACCTTCTGTCAGCTGCAAAAGGCCACCTTACTGGGATCTGCAGGCATTATTCGACCATACATCACATACTTCTAGACATTTGGAAAGTGTCCGACATGTGAGCCAATACAACAGCCAGTAGAGTGACCTTGTTTGCTGTGTACTAATCTTGTTGTGTGCTCAATAATAATCATAATCATCATCATCATCATCATCATCTATATATATATATATATATATCACACAGTCCTAAACACCACTGGAGAAATTATTCTGTTTAGCCGGTATTACAACACTTGACATCCGTTGGGAAGCAGCAGCCAGTAATGAATTGACATCTCCAGTCCATCCCCTGTTTGGATATCAGCCAATGCCTTAAATCAAGAAACACCTTCCTAAGATCTACAGAGGTACTCAGAGGAACACCTCAGCAAGCAGGAGTCCAAAAGTGGCAGGCTAAGAACCGGAACCTCAATCAGTGGCTGAGACTGGATGAGAAACTCCCCCCTGGGCACACAGAAGAGTGGATGACCTGGAAGGCGCTGGACAGGCTGCGCTCTGGCATCACAGGATACAGAGCTAACTTTAAGAAATTGGGCTTCAAAGTGGAGTCTACAACATGTGAGTGTGGAGAAGAGCAAACCACAGACCACCTATTTCAATGCAACCTGGGCCTTGCCACATGCACAATGGAAGACCTCCTTACAGCGACACCAAAGGCACTCCAAGTGGCCAGCTTCTGGTCAAAGGACATTTAGCGTCACACCGAGTTTGTAATTTTGTTTGTGGTTTTTCTATGGATTATAACTGTATTTTCAATTCACTAGTGACGCAATAAATAAATAAATAACCAGGGTAGCGCTATCGAAGGAACCAGAGCTGATGTGGTCTACCCAATTTTCTGAATTAGTGCCCTAAATAACCCCAGGAACAGGCCTAAAAACAAAGATACCAAGATATTTTTGGGGGGTTGTGTTATTTCTTTGGAAGGGAATCAAATTATTATTATTATTATTATTATTATTATTATTATTATTAATCTTCCTAGGGATGTGTCAACAAATAAAAAGCTAAACACCTGGGAGAGGTGCGTGTTGCAGTGTGACACGTATGAGGAGGGAAGCATTAGCCTATGCTTTAAAAACTCAGCTCTGTGGGGAGGTAAATATTTGAGTTAGCATGTGTTTTGCGCTCTAATGTGTCCACAGGACCCATGTCCGTTACCTGAGCCTGTTGTCACCGGATAGGTCACTTCGGCGTAGACTTCAAACGTTGTCTCCGGGTTTTGTCTGAAAATAGAAAGTCGATGTATTTACGTCAGGTAGACCCCCCCAAATGATAAACGCTACACAAACAAAATCAGAAGATATAACGTACGCAACACACAAGCACACAAGATGCAAGAAAAACAGAGATAGTTCGGAGCTTTTCAATGTGCTTCAAAGCTTCCAAACATGTTGGGAGTGTTCTGGCAGGGTATGTAATGCAATACATGCTTGCTTAAAGCTAAACATCCTGCACAATGGACTTTGAGTGTCCCCCAAAAAACTAGCCATCTATATAAATAAAAATGTAATGTTCATTTGTGGGATTAGCATAACTCAAAAACCACTGGGCAAATTGACACCAAATTTGGACACAAGACACCTAACAACCCAATGTATGTTCTTCACTCAAAAAAATGATTTTGTCATTTGGGAGTTGTAGTTGCTGGGATTTGTAGTTCACATACCATCAAAGAGCATTCAGAACTCCACCAATGATGGGATTGAACCAAACGTGGCACACAAGCTCCCATGACCAAAAGAAAATACTGGAAGCGTTTGGTGAACATTGACCTTGAGTTTGGGAGTAATAGTTCACCTACATCCAGAGAGCACTGTGGACTCAAACAATGATGGATCTAGACCAAACTTGGCACGAATATTCCATATATCCAAATATGAACACAGATGGAGTTTGGGGGGAAATAGACCTTGACGTTTGGGAGTTATAGCTGCTGGGATTTATAGTTCACCTACAATCCAAGAGCATTCTGAACCCCACCAACAACAGAATTTGGGCAAACTTCCCACACAGAACCCCAATGACTAACAGAAAATACTTAAGGCCATCCAGTCCAACTCTCTTCAACGGGGCAAGAAAACGTAATCAAAGCCTTCCTGACAAAGAGCCATCCAGCCATAGATATAGATAGATATGATTCACGCACACATATAGTATCATAGATGTGAAAGGGACCCCTAAAGAAGGACAATTATATGTGGCATGTTCCAGAGAAGGCAAACCAGACAATCTCCACATCAAAACTGGCAAAGAAACAGCAAGAAATACTGTTTACCCACAAGCAGAAAGACATTACATATATTAGGAACCAACACCTACCCATTATTTCTCATTATGGTGTTTTTGGGCATTGAATTGTTGCCATTGTAAACCACCCTGAGTCACGAGAAAGGTGGTATACAAATGCAGTATGTACGTGTGTGTGTTTGTGTGTGTGTATGTATATATATGTATATATATATATATATATTCCAGATCAACATACTGGGCCACAGCATTGCGTGGCAGGCGACGGCTAGTATTTATATATAAATTAAAAGTCTGTGTGTATTTATATATAAATTAAAAGTCTAAAATTACAACAGCATAACAACACAGAGGAAACAAACAGGGACATCTAATCACCTCTCAACAAAAGACTGGCCCAGGCACTGCCAGGCCATCAAATGCTAATCAAGGTGGTCAGTTGAAACATTCACACCTAGCTCCAACAGAGTCCTTTGTCCCACCCCGGTCATTCCAAAGATATATAAACCCTTTTTCCTAGTTCCAACAGACCTCACAACCTCTGAGGATGCTTGCCATAGATGCAGGCAAAACGTCAGGAGAAAATGCCTCTAGAACATGGCCATATAGCCCAAAAAAACCTACAACACCCAGTGATTCTGGCCATGAAAACCTTCAACAATACATTATATTATTATTATTATTAATATTATTAATATTATTAATATCTGTGTACATCTAATTACCTCTCAACATAAGATTGCCCCAGGTACTGCCAGGCCACCAAATGCTAAGCAAGGTGGCCAGTTGAAACATTCACCCCTAGCTCCAATAGACAAGAGTCCTTCGTCCCACCCTGGTCATTCCAAAGATTTATAAACCCTTTTTCCTAGTTCCAACAGACCTCACTACCTCTGAGGATGCTTGCCATAGATGCAGGCGAAACGTCAGGAAAGAATGCCTCTAGATCATGGCCATATAGCCCGAAAAAACCTACAACAACTGTGTGTGTGTGTGTGTGTCTATCCATCAAACTCTTACCTGGTTTGATGGATATGGACCAAATTTGGTACACTACTGCCTGCTGGGGATTGTGGGATCTGGAGTCCCATACACCTCGAGGGCCAAAGTTTGCCCATGCCTGGCTTAGCAGGAGGCTTTCTAGAGGGCAATGTCTTCTTGGCAAAGGAGTCCTTTGCATAATGGTTAATCCGGACCTGCTGATCAGGTTGTAGTAACACGAAGGGCAACGGCCCGCTTCACTGGACGCATCAACGTCCATTAATCTTAATGCAAATCGCACCCGGTGATTTTTTTTTTCTCTCCAAATAGTTATGTCACAAGGCAAAAACGACACTTGCACTCTAATGCAAGATTGTTATGGTTTGATTTCTAAGACTGAGAAAGAAGAGAAGCATTTGTGATTTTCCGAAGGCAAAAAGACCATTCAATATCAACCGAAACGCAAAGACCACCAGCCCCGGCTGCTCCACTTTCCCGATATGCAGACTTGATGATTAATTATTGCAACACATTATTTAACAGTAGCTATAATTAGACCGAGGCAGCCTTTCAACACCTCCTGCAGCAGTTGTTTAAAACGGGCCCACAGTTTGGCTCCTTCTGTTTTCATTTCAGCTAAATGCGTGCTTTCATATTGCAAACGCATTGCCCACGGATGACTGGGGGAGGCACTCAAAGGACCGCGGGTTTGGGGCCCAGGACCCTCAGAGAAGTGGGAAACGGCACAGAAACACAGGGCTATTTGGCTTTCCTGAAAAGAACAACTCTCCAGGAATGTCTAGTTCTGCCCAGAAGAATTGCACGGCAGGACCAGACAGTCACAACTCGAGAGAACATCCGAGGACGTTAAGATTGTCTGGGGAGGCCTTGCTCTCGCTCTCGCCTTTGTCACAAGTACGTTTGGCGGGGACGAGAGACGGGGCCTTCTCAGTGGTGGCCCCTTGGCTATGGAACGCCCTCCATAAGGAGATCAGATCGGCTTCATTGCTCCTGACATTTTGAAAAAAAACTTAAAACATGGCTGTTTGAGCAAGCATTTGCAAATTGGAATTGGACAATGTTTTTATTGATGACTAGCCATCCCCTGCCACACGTTGCTGTGGCCCACTTGTGGTCATGGGGGTTCTGTGTGGGAGGTTTGGCCCAATTCTATCGCTGGTGGGGTTCAGAATGCTCTGTGATTTTAGGTGAAATACAAATCCCAGCAACTACAACTCCAAAATGTCAAGATTCTATTTTCCCCAAACTCCACCAGTGTTCACATTTGGGCATATTGAGTATTCATGTTGTAGAGTTTGGTCCAGATCCATCATTGTTTGAATTCACAGTGATCTCTGGATGTAGGTGAACCACAACTCCAAAATCAAAGGACACTACCCACCAAACCCTTCCAGTATTTGCTGTTGGTCAGGGGAAAACTGTGTGCCAAGTTTGGTTCAATTCCATCGTTGGTGGGCTTCAGAATGCTCTTTGATTGTAGGTGAACTATAAATCCCAGCAACTACAACTCCCAAATGACAAAGTCAATTTTTTTTAGTGAAGGACATACATTGGGTTGTTAGGTGTATCGTGTCCAAATTTGGTGCCAATTCATCCAGAGGTTTTTGAGTTCTGTGAACACCACAAACGAACATGACATTTTTATTTATATAGATTTACTGATTTATGTTTTTTTTGCTGTTGCTTTGATTTATTGCTGTTAATGTTTCTAAATTGTACTGTTTTTTTGTGGCATTGAATTTTGCCTTGTAAACCGCTTCGAGTCACCGGAAGGCTGAGAGGGGCGGTATACAAATAAAGGAAATAAATAAATAAGTGAAATCCATGAGTGATGAAATCCGCAAAACTCAAAGCAGGCAATGTGGAGGGGAAATTACAAAATCAAACTGAGGACAGCCAGATCTTTCCATTCCCACCAGCACTCATTAATAGACTTGCACACTGGTCCGTTTTAGCTGTTTTACTTCGGCCAAACCGGCTTCTTTGGCTCTACTGGATGGCCGTAACAGCAAGGGCCCACCCGTCACGTTTTCCCATCCATAACGGGACCTCGCAGCAGGCAAATCACAGCTCCTCTTCCCCTATTCAGAATCACAGTTGGGTCCTGGCTTCAGTGCATGTTTAGGCTTGGCCTAAAAATCCGTAGGGAGACCAAGGGGCTTGTTTATAAAGCTATTGTCCTCCAACCCTGCTCTACGCCTGTGAAACGTGGACTGTCTACAGATGTCACATGCAACTCCTAGAACGATTCCATCAGCGCTGCCTCCAGAAAATCCTGCAAATCTTTTGGGAAGACAGGTGGGGAAACATCAGTGTGATGGAAGAAGCAAAGACCACCAGCACTGCAGCGATGGTCCTCCACCATCAACTCCACTGGACCGGCCACATTGTCCAGACAAGAGGTCCTCCTGGTCAGTCGCAAGGCCGAACAGGGTATAGGGTTACAGCCTGTGTTGGATGGGGCCGCACTTCCCCTGAAGACGCAGGTTCGTAGCTTGGGTGTGACCCTGGACTCATCGCTGAGCCTGGAACCCCAGGTTTCGGCGGTGACCAGGGGAGCATTTGCACAGCTAAAGCTTGTGCGCCAGCTGCGCCCGTACCTTGGGAAGTCTGACTTGGCCACGGTAGTCCACGCTCTGGTTACATCCCGTTTAGACTACTGCAACGCTCTCTACGTGGGGTTGCCTTTGAAGACAGCTCGGAAGCTCCAACTAGTCCAACGCTCGGCAGCCATGATTCTAAGGGGAGCGGAGCGCAGGGAGCATACAACCCCCCTGTTGCGCCAACTCCACTGGCTACCGATCTGCTACCGGGCTGAATTCAAAGTGCTGGCGTTGGCCTTTAAAGCCCTAAACGGTTCCGGCCCAAGCTACCTATCTGACCGCATCTCTGCCTATGAACCCACCAGGACTTTGAGATCTTCCGGGGAGACCCTGCTCTCGATCCCGCCTGTTTCTCAAGCTCGGCTGGCGGGGACGAGAGATAGGGCCTTCTCGGTGGTGGCTCCTCGGCTGTGGAACGCCCTTCCTACGGACATTAGACTAGCACCATCTCTAATGGTATTCCGCAAAAAAGGTGAAGACCTGGCTGTTTGTGCAGGCGTTTGAGTAATTTAGTGCAATCTGGTAATGGAACATAGGAATGGAACAATGGACAACGAACCTGGACTACGCTTGGATGATGAGAAGATTGGGTACGGTTGTTTTTCGTAATAATTGTGCATTGTAATTGCTTATTGGTAATTTATGGATAATGTGTTAAGTCAATTGTTATATGTTGCATGAAACCACTGCTGTTTCTACTGTTTTTACTGTTTGTGAACCGCCGTGAGTCGCCTTCGGGCTTGAGATACAGCCGTATAGAAGCAAAGTAAATACATAAATAAATAATAAATGCTCAACCACCATCTCCCAAAGCAGTTGCTCTACTCCAAACTAGCACTGAAGCGATGGTCCTCCACCATCAACTTCACTGGACCGGCCACATTGTCCGGATGCCCAACCACCGTCTCCCAAAGCAGTTGCTCTACTCCGAACTAGCACTGAAGCGATGGTCCTCCACCATCAACTCCACTGGACCGGCCACATTGTCCGGATGTCCAACCACTATCTCCCAAAGCAGTTCCTCTACTCCGAACTAGCACTGAAGCGATGGTCCTCCACCATCAACTCCACTGGACCGGCCACATTGTCAGGATGTCCAACCACCGTCTCCCAAAGCAGTTGCTCTACTCCGAACTAGCACTGAAGCGATGGTCCTCCACCATCAACTCCACTGGACCAGCCACATTGTCCGGATGCCTGACCACTGTCTCCCAAAGCAGTTGCTCTACTCAGAACTCAAGAACGGAAACCAGAATGTTGGTGGGCAGGAAAAGAGGTTTAAAGATGGGCTCAAAGCCAACCTTAAAACTCTGGGATAGACACCAAGAGAGAACTGGGAAGCCCTGGCCCTTGAGCGCTCCAGTTGGAGGTCAGCTGTGACCAGCAGTGCTGCAGAATTTGAAGAGGCACGAATGGAGGGCGAAAGAGAGAAATGTGCCAAGAGGAAGGCGCGTCAAGCCAACCCCAAGCAAGACCCCCTTCCACCTGAAAACCGGTGCCCTCACTGCGGGAGAAGATGCAGGTCAAGAACATTTCAGGTAGTTTTACCCCGCCCTTCTCAACCCTCGAGGGGGGACTCAGGGCGGCTTACAGAAAAGGCAGAATTCGATGCCTATGCAATTTACACATAAAGTACAAAAAACCATAGTTAACAATTAACACAATTAAAACAATCAAAACATCAATATACAACGCATCCTATAAAACTATTCACATGGTCAGCGTTCGTCTTTCAGAGTTCCAAATACCATTCCATTAGTCATTTCCTGGTCATTGTCCAATTCCTTTCTCTATCTGCCCGATTGTCTGAATGCCTGGTCCCAAATCCAAGTTTTCAGTTTTCTCCTGAAGGAAAGGAGTGATGTCGCTGATCTGATTTCCCCGGGGAGTGAGTTCCACAGGTGGGGGGCCACCACTGAAAAGGCCCTGCTCCTCGTCCCCGCCAATCTCACTTGTGATAGAGGCGGGGTTGAGAGCAGGACCTCCCCTGAAGATCTTAGACTCTGGCGTGGGACGTAGAGGACTCCACAGTCACCTACAGACCCATCACCAGGACGCTACACTTGGAGGACCATCATCCTCGGACTCTGAGGGATCGCATAAGTAAGGCTTAGCCTCTCTCTTCAATATTTTTGATTCTTTTTATTTAATGGGACTGATCCAGAGTTGGGAATGTGCGGGATGGGTGGGTGAGGTGCGTGCGCATTTGGAGGCTTGGAATAGAGAGTTCCCCTCTTAGCTTCTTTTTCTCCTCCCCTCCTCTCTTGCAGAAATTACTAATAATTAATTATGAATAATAGTAATCCCAGCAAACAAACAGAAAGACCTCATTCTCAGAAAACTACTACCACCGAGTTACCTCTCCTCTAGAGCAGAAAATAGAATCGGCTTTAAGGAAGCATTAAACCTGAAGCAAAAAGGCGTGATTGGGAGGAGGAGGCAGTATTCAAATGTGGCCATATTGGGTATTTGTGCCAAATTTGGTCCAGTGAATGGAAATACATCCTGCATATCAGATATTTACATGACTACTCAGGAGCAAAATTACTGTTGTGAAGTAACAACGAAAATAATGACTTTAGATTGTCTGCACATTTCTTCCCTCTCCAAAACCATTATACCAATTACCTGTCTATGCCCAGCATTATTTTTTAATATTTTAATTATTACATTTGGTTTTTAAATGCGTCGTGTTTTTGTTATTGTTTTTTGCTTATTTTGCTTATGAGTTATGTATTGTTTTTGTATTATTGCTGTTATTGTTTATTGTTGTGTTGTGGGCTCGGCCTCATGTAAGCCGCACCGAGTCCCTCGGGAGATGGTAGCAGGGTACAAATAAAGTGTTATTATTATTATTATTATTATTATTATTATCTATATAAAAATCTATATCTATCTACTGTATATTCCGGCATATAAGGCGACTGGGCGTATAAGACGATCCCCAACTTTTCCAGTTAAAATATAGAGTTAAGACGACTCCCATGCATAAGACTACACCCGTGTATAAGACGACCCCTGACTTTTGAGAAGATTTTCTTGGGTTAAAAAGTAGTCTTATACGCCAGAATATACTGTGTGTGTGTGTGTGTGTGTGTGTGTGTGTGTGTGTGTGTGTATATATATATATATATATGCTCTGTGCATAATGAGTTCCTTAAAAACAAAAGGACCAATGAACGAAATCACACCAAATTTGGCAACAAAATGTCTCACAACACAAGGAGTGACCATCACTCAAAAAGTTATGATTTTGTCATTTGGGAGTTGTAGTTGCTGGGATTTATAGTTCACTTACAATCAAGAGCATTCTGAACTCCATCAATGATGGAATTGAACCAAACTCGGCACACAGAACTCCCATGACCAACAGAAAATACTGAAAGGGTTTGGTGGGCATTAGACCTTGAGTTTGGGAGTTGTAGTTCACCTACATCCAGAGAGCTCTGTGGACTCAAACAGGGATGGATCTGGACCAAACTTTGCACAAGCACGCAATACGCCCAAATATGAACACAGATAGAGTTTGGGGGAAATAGACCTTGACATTTGAGAGTTGCAGTCACTGGGATTCACAGTTCACCTACAATCAGAGGGCATTCTGAACCCCATGAACAACAGAATCAGGGGCAAACTTCCCACACAACCCCCATTAAAAACAGAAAATACTTAAGGCCATCCACTCCAAATCCCTTCATCAGGGCAAGAAACATAAACAAAGTCCTCCTGACAATGGTGGAGTTTGGGGAAAATAGACCTTGGCATTTGGGAGTTGTAGTTGCTGGGGTTTATAGTACACCTACAACCAAAGAGCATTCTGAACTTCACCAACAATGAAATTGAACAAATGAACCAAACTTAGCACAAAGAACTCCCATGACCAACAGAAATTACTGGAAGAGTTTGGTGGGAATTGACCTTGAGTTTTGGAGTTGTAGTTCACCTACATCCAGAGAGAACCGTGGACTCAAACAATGATGGATCTGGACCAAAGTTGGCACGAATACACAATATGCCTAAATGTGAACAATGGTGGAGTTTGGGGAAAATAGACCTTGGCATTTGGGAGTTGTAGTTGCTGGGATTTATAGTACACCTACAACCAAAGAGCATTCTGAACTTCACCAACAATGAAATTGAACAAATGAACCAAACTTAGCACAAAGAACTCCCATGACCAACAGAAATTACTGGAAGAGTTTGGTGGGAATTGACCTTGAGTTTTGGAGTTGTAGTTCACCTACATCCAGAGAGAACCGTGGACTCAAACAATGATGGATCTAGACCAAAGTTGGCACGAATACACAATATGCTCAAATGTGAACAATGGTGGAGTTTGGGGAAAATAGACCTTGGCATTTAGGAGTTGTAGTTGCTGGGATTTATAGTACACCTACAACCAAAGAGAATTCTGAACTTCACCAACAATGAAATTGAACAAATGAACCAAACTTAGCACAAAGAACTCACATAACCAACAGAAACGACTGGGTTTGGTGGGCATTGACCTTGCGTTTTGGAGTTGTAGTTCACCCACATCCAGAGAGAACCATGGACTCAAACAATGATGGATCTGGACCAAAGTTGGCACGAATACACAATATGCCCAAATGTGAACACTCATAGAATCATAGAATCAAAGAGTTGGAAGAGACCTCATGGGCCATCCAGTCCAACCCCTTTCAGCCAAGAAGCAAGAATATTGCATTCAAATCACCCCTGACAGATGGCCATCCAGCCTCTGTTGAAAAGCTTCCAAAGAAGGAGCCTCCACCACACTCCCTCTGGGGCAGAGAGTTCCACTGCTGAATGGCTCTCACAGTCAGGAAGTTCTTCCTCATGTTCAGATGGAATCGCCTCTCTTGTAGTTTGAAGCCATTGTTCCATTGCGTCCTAGTCTCCAGGGAAGCAGAAAGGAAGCTAGCTCCCTCCTTCTCCCTGTGGCTTTTGTGGAAAATAGACCTTGGCATTTGGGAGTTGTAGTTGCTGGGATTTATAGTTCACCTACAATCAAAGAGAATTCCCCACAAACGATAGAATTGGATTAAACTTCCCAAACAGTGCCCCCATGACCAACAGAAAATACTGTGATTTCTGATGGTCTTCGGCGACCCCTCTGACACCCCCTCGCAACCCCCCCAGGGGTCAAACCCCCCTGGTTGAAAAACCCTGCCCTATACCATTCTTCCAATTGGCACTCCCCGCCTTCTGCATGGCTTCTGCATGTGAACCTAGTTGTCCTTGCTTTGCAGACCACGCTTAAATGACATCCCAAAGGCCAGTGGACAAACAGGCTCCACGATATATTTGAGGCCATGCAACCAATGGCATTAATAGGTCAGCCTGCCCGTCCCCCCAAAAACAAGCCCCGATTTGTTTTGGTAAGTGCTGAAATAAAAGGGGGCTTTCAAAAGCTTTGCAAAACACGCACGGGCAACAAAGAACGCATTCTTGATTCCAACAAGCTAACACCTCAGTGGAGATTTGTTAAGTCCTGTTCAAACATCTTGTAACATTGGGGAAAGGAAGGGGGAGATGGGGAACAGGGGTCCCGAAGTCTCGCAGAAGCATTTCGCCTGGAATGAGACCGCGTCCAGTTCTGGGCCCCACAATCCAAGAAGGAGAAGGCTAACATGGAAGGGGTCCAGAAAAAGGGCCGGAGACCATGAATCCCTCAGAGCAGCATACAGAATCATAGAATCCTAGACCTGGAAGAGACCACATGGGCTATGTAGTCCAACTCCCTTCTGCCATGCAGGAAAAGCACAATCAAAGCACCTCCAACAGATTGCCACCCAGGCTCTGATTAAAAGTCTCCAAGGAAGGAGCTCCATCAGACTCTGAGACAGAGAGTTCCACTGTTGAACTGGTCAAAGTGCTTGTTGATAGCAGGTAAACTATAAAGCCCAGTACCTACAACTCCAAAATGTCCAGGCCAGTTTATTTGCTAGAAGACGTAGGGGAGCTTGTCAAAGGTCTTCCTGAAATCAAGATATACTACATCCAAAGCATTCCCTATATCTACCAAGCTTGTAAAACTATCTAGCCATTGAATTCTGAAATACAAGAGAATAAGACCGCATCCAGTTCTGGGACCCACAATCCAAGAAGGAGAACATGAAAGGGGTCCAGAAAAGGGCCGGAGACCATGAATCCCTCAGAGGAGCAGCATACAGAATCATAGAATCCTAGACTTGGAAGAGACCACATGGGCCATCTAGTCCAACTCCCTTCTGCCATGCTGAAAAAGCACAATCAAAGCACCCCCAACAGATAGCCACCCAGGCTCTGATTAAAAGTCTTCAAGGAAGGAATTCTGCCAGACTCTGAAAAAGAGAGTTCCACTGTTGAACCAGTCAAAGTGCTTGTTGATAGCAGGTAAACTATAAATCCCATGACCTACAACTCCAAAATGTCCAGAAGGCATAGGGGAGCTTGTCAAAGGCCTTCCTGAAATCAAGATATACTACATCCAACGCATTCCCTATATCTACCAAGCTTGTAAAACTATCTAGACCTGGGAATCTTTCGCTTGGAGACGTGAATATTGAGAGCAGACATTCGAGCCATTGAATTCTGAAATACAAGTGAGTAAGACCGCGTCCAGTTCTGGGCCCCACAATCCAAGAAGGAGAAGGATAACATGGAAGGGGTCCAGAAAAAGGGCCGGAGACCATGGATCCCTCGGAGGAGCAGCATACAGAATCATAGAACCCTAGACCTGGAAGAGAACACATGGGCCATCTAGTCCAACTCCCTTCTGCCATGCAGGAAAGGCACAATCAAAGCACCCCCAACAGATGGCCACCCAGGCTCTGATTAAAAGTCTCTAAGGAAGGAGCTCCACCAGACTCTGAGACAGAGAGCTCCACTGTTGAACCGGTCAAAGTGCTTGTTGATAGAAGGTAAACTATAAATCCCAGTAACTACAATTCCAAAATGTCCAGAAGGCATAGAGGAGCTTGTCAAAGGCCTTCCTGAAATCAAGATATACTACATCTAAAGCATTCCCTACATCTACCAAGCTTGTAAAAATTATTTAGACCTGGGGATCTTTCGCTTGGAGACATGAATATTGAGAGCAGACATGGGAGCAGTTGAATTCTGAAATACAAGGGACTGCACATGCTAGAGTATGTGCACAGCTTTGAAGAGAAAGCGTGGGTAGATGCGCAGAGCCACCAGGCAATTGGAATTTCTCCAATTCTAAGTGGAGAGGGGTGCCACAACGCCGATTTCGGTCTTCCTCGGCTGTATGTTTGTGCATACATACATACATACAGGCAGGACAGAAATCCAAAGAGGGCAGATTCCTCCGCCATAACCACCCTGGGTCAGGGTTTGTTCCAACCCAGCTTATCTCTTCCCATTGAGAAGCTATTTAGAAGCTTCCTGGGTGACAGCTGGAGCGAAAAAAATTGGGTCAATTTCGCTTGCCTGAAAAAGAAACAGACTCCCGTTACTCAGCAAGAAGACAGAGATGGGAGAAAAGAGAGAGGGAAAAGAGAGGAAGGAAAGGGAGGAAAAAAGGAAGGAAGGATGGATCTACTCTCCTAGTGATGGTAAAGAAAAACCCATATTTATTGTCAAAGGCTTTCATGGCCTTAATCACTGGGTTGTTGTAGGTTTTTCAGGTTGTATGGCCATATTCGAGAAGCATTCTCTCCTGACATTTCATCTGCATCTATGTCAGACCTCACAACCTCTGAGGATGCCTGTTATAGATGCGGGCGAAATGTCAGGAGAGAATGCTACTCGAACATGGCCATTCAGCCTAAAAAACCTACAACAACCCATATTTCATTCCAAAAGAAGCCAAGATCAGGCCATGTCAAAGTACGGGTTGAGGACAAGACTCCTTGTACCAGACTGGAAAAACAATATTTCACGTTCCTAGGCAGCTGGCTCTCGGTTGTCATTTTATTACGGGCAGCTGGCTCTCGGTTGTTGTGTTTGGGGCACAACCAAGCCTCCATAAGGCGGGATGGAGGCCTCACACAGTCCCACAGGCACCCACTGGCTGGAATTTTAGCACTTCCGCTACGACCACAAGCCTAAATTGAGCCAGATTCTCCATTACGCGCACAGAGAGGGAACAGTTTCGCTGCCCAGTTGCTATTGATTTTTAATACGACTTTGTCCCTCTGTGGCCAGGCTGTCAGAGGCAGGGAAACAGCGGAGTCCCCTCTCTATTTTCCATAGCCTTCTCACAACGAGCCTTCCTCGGGCACCAGGGCTCTGGATTTCAACTTCACTTAAGCCTACTGAAAGGCAAGGTCAAGTCTCAATTGTGAGCATCCAAGGTTGCTCCAGAAGTCGCTGTCAAGAGCAGGCTCCTCTCGCAACACATCTCAAGCTACGGACACACACATATACTTCTCACAACGAGCCTTCCTCGGGCACCAGCGCTCTGGATTTCAACTTCACTTAAGCCTACTGCAGGCAAGGTCAAGTCTCAATTGTGAGCATCCAAGGTTGCTCCAGAATTCGCTGTCAAGAGCAGGCTCCTCTTGCAACACATCTCAAGCTACACACACACATATATACACATATTATATATATACACTAGAGCCCCCAGTGGTGCAATAGGTTAAACCCTTGTGCTGGCAGGACTGAAGACCGACACGTTGCAGGTTCGAATCCAGGTAGAGTGCAGATGAGCTTCCTCTGTCAGCTCCAGCTCCTCATGCGGGGACATGAGAGAAGCCTCCCACAAGGATGGCAAAACATCAAAACATCCGGGCAACGTCCTTGCAGACGACCAATTCCCTCACACCAGAAGTGACTTGCAGTTTCTCAAGTTGCTCCTCACAGAATATATATATAACACACATACATACACACATATACTTATACACATCCGGGCAACGTCCTTGCAAACAACCAATTCCCTCACACCAGATGTGACTTGCAGTTTCTCAAGTCGCTCCTCACATGGAATATATATATACATATACACGTCTGGGCAGATGGCCAATTCTCTCACACCAGAAGTGACTTGCAGTTTCTCAAGTCGCTCCTCACATGGAATATATATGTGTGTGTGTGTGTGTGTGTGTGTATATATATATATATATATACACACACACATATACACATCTGGGCAACGTCCTTACAGACGGCCAATTCTCTCACACCAGAAGTGACTTGCAGTTTCTCAAGTCGCTCCTCACATGGTATATATATATATACATATACACATCCGGGCAAATGGCTAATTCTCTCACATCAGAAGTGACTTGCAGTTTCTCAAGTCGCTCCTCACATGGAATATGTGTGTGTGTGTGTGTGTATGTGTATATATATATATATATACACACACACACACACACACACACATACACATCTGGGCAACGTCCTTACAGATGGCCAATTCTCTCACACCAGAAGTGACTTGCAGTTTCTCAAGTCGCTCCTCACATGGTATATATATATATACATATACACATCCGGGCAAATGGCTAATTCTCTCACATCAGAAGTGACTTGCAGTTTCTCAAGTCGCTCCTCACATGGTGTATATGTATGTATATGTATACATATATATATATATATACACACACACACACACACATAAACACATCCGGGCAGATGGCTAATTCTTTCACATCAGAAGTGACTTGCAGTTTCTCAAGCCGCTCCTCACACAGGAATATATATATACACACACACTGACTTACTTAGACTTATATATGTACACTGAGACCACTGTGATTGTGATTATGAAGGTTTCAGGCAGCTTTCCCCAGGCTAGAGCCCTCCAGACGGGTTTGGACTACAAGACCCAGCATGTTGGCTGAGAACAATAGGAGCAGCAGTCCAAATGCCTTCGTAAGGCTCCAACACATTGCACGGAAGGAGTCCGAAGAAGTGGCTGTCATTATTGCTTCCAAATTCCTATACCTTATGCTTTGAGTGAAAATCCTCATCGTAAAGGCACACACTGGAAACTACTGGCATTGAGGATACATGGAAAAATCAATGGGAGCGACTTGGGAACGTGCTCTGGCGAAGGCATTCGTGATCTGTGCTTATTTTCAGTGTCACCAACCTCACTTAGAGGCTTCCTGTCTCCTAGCAATTTCACATCCTGAGGACAACGAGAGAGGGAAAATCCCAAGCATCTCATACTCCGTTGCCTTGTCTTTCATAACTACCCTCATTTCTATAAATCAGCATTTCTCAACCTGGGGGTTGGGACTCCTGGGGGGGGGGGGGGTCATGACGGGGTATCATAGGTCACCAAAGACCATCAGAAAACTCTGTATTTTCTGTTGGTCATGGCAGTTCTGTGTGACAAGTTTGATTCAATTCCATCATTGGTGGAATACAGAATGCTCTTTGATTGTAGGTGAACTATAAATCCCAGCAACTACAACTCCCAAGTGTCATGGCCTATTTCCCCCAAACTTTGCCAGTATTCACATTTGGCCATATTGAGTATCCATGCCATGTTTGGTCCAGTTTCATCATTGTTTGAGTCCACAGTGCTCTCTGTATGTTGGTGAACTACAACTCCCAAACTTAATGTCAATGCCCACCAAACCCAGTATTTTCTGTTGGTCTTAGGAGTCCTGTGTGCCAGATTTGGATCAATTCCATCATTGGTGGAGTTCAGAATGCTCTTGATTGTAGGTGAACTATAAATCCCAGCAACTACAACTCCCAAGTGTCATGGCCTATTTTCCACAAACTCCGCCAGTGTTCACATTTGGCCATATTGAGTATCCATGCCATGTTTGGTCCAGTTCCATCATTGTTTGAGTCCACAATACTCTCTGGATGTAGGTGAACTACAACTCCCAAACTTAATGTCAATGCCCACCAAACCCAGTATTTTCTGTTGGTAGTGGGAGTCCTGTGTGTCAGGTTTGGATCAATTCCATCATTGGTGGAGTTCAGAATGCTCTTGATTGTAGGTGAACTATAAATCCCAGCAACTACAACTCCCAAGTGTCATGGCCTATTTTCCACAAACTCCGCCAGTGTTCACATTTGGCCATATTGAGTATCCATGCCATGTTTGGTCCAGTTCCATCATTGTTTGAGTCCACAGTGCTCTCTGTATGTTGGTGAACTACAACTCCCAAACTTAATGTCAATGCCCACCAAACCCAGTTTTTTCTGTTGGTCATGGGAGTCCTGTGTGCCAGGTTTGGATCAATTCCATCATTGGTGGAGTTCAGAATGCTCTTGATTGTAGGTGAACTATAAATCACAGCAACTACAACTCCCAAGTGTCATGGCCTATTTTCCACAAACTCCGCCAGTGTTCACATTTGGCCATATTGAGTATCCATGCCATGTTTGGTCCAGTTCCATCATTGTTTGAGTCCACAATGCTCTCTGGATGTAGGTGAACTACAACTCCCAAACTTAATGTCAATGCCCACCAAACCCAGTATTTTCTATTGGTCATGGGAGTCCTGTGTGCCAGGTTTGGATCAATTCCATCATTGGTGGAGTTCAGAATGCTCTTGATTGTAGGTGAACGATAAATCCCCGCAACTACAACTCCCAAATGACAAAATCAATCCCCTCCAACCCCACCAGAATTCAAATTTGGACTTATCGGGTATTTGTGCCAAATTTAGTCCAGTGCCTATCAGATATTTACATTACAATTCAGAACAGTATCAAAATTACAGTTACGAAGTAGCAACGGAAATAATGTTATGCTTGGGGGTCACCACAACATAAGGAAAGGAAAACAAGAAAAATAGTAACACGAGAAAGAACAAGAAATATAGTAGCATCTCTACAACTCTATAAATATAAATATATATAGTGTTTTCTCTCTTCCCCCCACTGATACAAGTATTTAAAATTGGGGTTTTGTTTTTTTCCCTGCAAGCATATCTTTCTACACGTATATTCCAAAATGCATGCCCTTCTTTGCATACATGCTCAGAATTCCAAGCGTTCTTTTGCAATTTTTTCCCCACACTCCAAAATGTATCCTTACTACACAGAATTAA
Source organism: Anolis sagrei (assembly GCF_037176765.1). Lineage (NCBI taxonomy): Eukaryota > Metazoa > Chordata > Lepidosauria > Squamata > Anolidae > Anolis > Anolis sagrei. Next base: position 837,693 of record NC_090031.1, on the reverse strand, counting down.
AGATTCACACAACAGGATAATGTTGTCAAATTACAAGAGAAACTCTTAAGTGCTTCCCAGGATGGCTGCGCAGCGAGAAAACCCTTTGAAGAGCTTACATAAAACTGTAATTTGTCACCCTGATTACATCACTATTGCAATATTTATGCTTCATCTCAAATGTTATGGACTTCTCCTTAAATAATCGCCATTGCTACTATTAAAGGGTGTATACATCAGGGTTGGGAGGCTGTTTATTTATAAACACATGCTCTACTCCCGTGTTTCTCAGCCTGGGGGTCGTGAGGGGGTGTCAGAGGGGTCGTCAAACACCATCAGAAAACATAGTATTTTCTGTTGGTCATTGGGATTCTGTGTGGGAAGTTTGACCCCAATTCTATTGTTGGTCAAGTTCAGAATGCTCTTTGATTGTAGGTGAACTATAAATCCCAACAACTACAACTCCCAAATGTCAAGGTCTACTTTCCCCAGACTCCACCAGTGTTCACATTTGGGCATATTGAGTATTCATGCCAAGTTTGGTCCAGATCCATCATTGCATGAATCTACAGCACACCTCTGGATATAGGTGAACTACAACTCCCAGTCTCAAGGTCAATGCCCACAAAACCCTTCCAGTGTTTTCTAATCGTCACGGGAGTTCTGTGTGCCAAGTTTGGTTTAAATCCATCACTGGTGGAGTTCAGAATGCTTTTTGATTATAGGTGAACTATAAATCCCAGCAACTACAACTCCCAAATTACAAAATCCTCCCCCAACCCCACTAGCTTTCACATTTGGGCATATTTGGTATTTGTGCTCATTTTAGTCCAGTGAATGAAACTACATCCTGCATATCGGATATTTACATTACAATTTATAAAGTAGTAAAATGACAGGTATCAAGGAGCAACGTAAACAATAGTATGGTTGGGGGTCACCACAACATAGGGAACTGCATTAAGGGGTCACGGCATTAGCAAGGTTGAGAACCACTGCTCTACTCTGTTTATAGACAAATACAAAGAAGAGAGCATATACCAGTGTGTCCTCATTCTACATATATATATATACATCCACACATACCTATGCTTCTTCAAAGGCAACTATGCATGCATTCATATGAGGAGTGGCTGAAAGACCCCTTTATCTATCTTCTTTTTACCTACAGGGTAATCTGGCCTGTTCTTTGAAAGAGGGAGATACCTATATCTATCTAGAAAGATATAGGTATCTTTTAACTAACCATTTAACTGGCCCGTTCTCATAGAGAAAGAGGGATATATAGAGACAGATATATTGATTGATATTGATATTTAGACATAGATAGATATAGATAGCTGTATACATATGTGTGTGCATATAAATATAAAAATATACATATAAAATATGCAATCATAATAAATAGAATTCCTATATATATGATAAAACTAAAAAGATATAGGTATGTTTTAACTAACCATTTAACTGGCCCGTTCTCAGAGAGAAAGAGGGATATATAGATACAGATATATTGATTGATATTGATATTTAGACATAGATAGATAGATAGATATAGATAGATGTATATATATGTGTGAGCATATAAATATAAAAATATACATATAAAATATGCAATCATAATAAATAGAATTCCTATATATATATATAATAAAGCTTTTTACTTAGAGGATAAACGAGCCTATTCTTAAATAGGAAGAGAAAGTATTGTTATTATATTCTGACTCTGAAGGAGCTGGGGGTGGTGATGGCCGACAGGGAGCTCTGGCATGGGCTGGTCCATGAGGTTCATTCCATTGCAGTATTATTATTATTATTATTATTATTATTATTATTATTATATGAAACCTTTCCCTTATTATTTATATATTATTATATTATATTATTATATATTATTATTGGAGGAAACCTTTCCTTTATTATTATTATATTATATTATTGCATTATTATTATTATTTCTATTATTAGATGAAACCTTTTCCTTATTATTTCTATATTATATTATTATATTATTTTATTATATATTTACTATTGGAGGAAACCTTTCCTTTATTATTATTATATTATACTATTTCATTATTATTATTATTATTATTATTACTGGAGGAAACCTTTCCCTTATTTTAATTATTATTTTTATTGTTATTATTGGAGGAAACCTTTCACTTATTATATTATTATTATATTATTCAAATGAATTATTATTGTTATTATTAGATGAAACCTTTCCCTTATTATTATTATTATTATTATTATTATTATATTATTAGTAGTATACTATATTATTCCATTGAATTATTATTATTATTACTATTATTAGAGGAAACCTTTCCCTTATTTTATATTATTATTATTATTATATTCCATTGAATTATTATTATTATTATTAGATGAAACCTTTCCCTTATTTTATATTATTATTATTATTATTATTATTGGAGGAAACTTTTCCCTGATTATTATTATATTATTATTATTAGTATACTATATTATTCCATTGCATTATTATTATTATTATTATTATTATTAGAGGAAACCTTTCCCTTATTTTATTATATTATTATTATTATTATATTCCATTGAATTATTATTATTATTATTAGATGAAATCTTTCCCTTATTATTATTATTATTATTATTATGTTATTAGTAGTATACTATATTATCCCATTGTATTATTATTATTATGAGATGAAACCTTTTGCTTATTTTATCATATTATTATTATTATATTGTTCCATTGAATTATTATTATTATTATTATTATTATATGAAACTTTTCCTTTATATTATTATTATTATTATTATTGGAGAAAACCTTTCCCTTATTATTAGATTATTCTTATATTATATTATTCCATTGAATTATTATTATTATTATTATTAGAGGAAACCTTTCCCCTATATTATTATATTATTATTCTATATTATTATTATTATTATTATTGGAGGAAACCTTTCCCTTATATTATTATTGTTATTATTATAATATTCCATTGTATTATTATGATTATTCGATGAAACTTTTCCCTTATTTTATTATTATTATTATTATTGGAGGAAACCTTTCCCTTATTATTATATTATTCTTATATTATTCCACTGAATTATTATTATTATTATTATTATTGGAGGAAACCCTTCCGTTGTTATTATATTATCCTTATATTATATTATTCCATTCAATTATTATTATTATTATTATTATTGGAGGAAACCTTTCCCTTATTATTATTATTTTACTATTATTATTGGGAGAAACCCTTCCCTTATTATTCTATTATCCTTATATTATATTATTCCATTCAATTATTATTATTATTATTATTATTATTGGAGGAAACCTTTCCCTTATTATTAATATTTTACTATTATTATTGGGAGAAACCCTTCCCTTATTATTCTATTATTCTTATTATATTATTCCACTGAATTATTATTATTATTATTATTATTGGAGGAAACCCTTCCGTTGTTATTATATTATCCTTATATTATATTATTCTATTGCATTATTATTATTATTATTGGAGGAAACCTTTCCCTTATTATTAATATTTTACTATTATTATTGGGAGAAACCCTTCCCTTATTATTATATTATTCTTATATTATTCCACTGAATTATTATTATTATTATTATTATTGGAGGAAACCCTTCCGTTGTTATTATATTATCCTTATATTATATTATTCTATTGCATTATTATTATTATTATTGGAGGAAACCTTTCCCTTATTATTAATATTTTACTATTATTATTGGGAGAAACCCTTCCCTTATTATTATATTATTCTTATATTATTCCACTGAATTATTATTATTATTATTATTATTGGAGGAAACCTTTCCCTTATTTTATTATTTTACTATTATTATTGGAGGAAACCCTTCCGTTGTTATTCTAATATCCTTATATTATATTATTCCATTGCATTATTATTATTATTATTATTATTGGAGGAAACCTTTCCCTTATTATTAATATTTTACTATTATTATTGGGAGAAACCCTTCCGTTGTTATTCTAATATCCTTATATTATATTATTCCATTCAATTATTATTATTATTATTATTATTGGAGGAAACCTTTCCCTTATTATTATTATTTTACTATTATTATTGGGAGAAACCCTTCCCTTATTATTCTATTATTCTTATATTATATTATTCCATTCAATTATTATTATTATTATTATTATTGGAGGAAACCCTTCCCTTATTATTATTATATTATGGTTATGAGTATGATAATTGTTTTATTGTGAGAGGGAGAAGCTTTCCTGAGGTAATTCTGAGGCGGAGGGAGGGGCAGAGGATGTGACACGCATCTTCAGGACTCCCGTGTCGCCCTGTTCGTGTGAAGGCGGAGGCGGCGGCGCTGCTCCCGGTTCCCCGTTCCCCTTGCCCTCCCCGTGGCGCCCGGACTCACTTGACGCGGGTCCCCATGGCTGCCTGCCTGCCTGTGAGGCCCACTTCCGGCTGGACGCCGCTCACTCCATCCCGTCCGGGCAGCAGCAGCAGGGAAGGCCAGGCCAGGCCAGGCGAGAGAGCAGGGCGGGAAGTGGACAGCGCCGGGACGGAAGTGGCCGCGCGGGGGTCGCTGGGAAGTGTAGTCCCGCTGCACAGTCGGCGCGCCGGAAGCCGCTCTCGCTCTCGCCGCCATCGCCGAGCTGGGCGTCGTCATAGCAACGCGGAAGCCTAGGCCACGCCTCTCCTCTCCACAAGGCCTGAAGGGAAAATAATAATAATAATAATGATAATAAATCATAGATATAAGTAATAATAATAATAATAATAGAGAAGATTAATAATAATAATAATAATAAATGATAGATATAAGTAATAATAATAATAATAGAGGAGATAAATAATAATAATAATAATAATAAATGATAGATATAATAATAATAATAATAATAATAATAATAGAGGAGATTAATAATAATAATAATAAATGATAGATATAATAATAATAATAATAATAATAGAGGAGATTAATAATAATAATAATAATAATAAATGATAGATATAAGTAATAATAATAATAATAGAGAAGATAAATAATAATAATAATAATAATAAATGATAGATATAAGTAATAATAATAATAATAATAGAGGAGATAAATAATAATAATAATAATAATAATAATAAATGATAGATATAATAATAATAATAATAGAGGAGATTAATAATAATAATAATAAATGATAGATATAATAATAATAATAATAGAGGAGATTAATAATAATAATAATAATAATAATAATAATAAATGATAGATATAAGTAATAATAATAATAATAATAGAGAAGATAAATAATAATAATAATAATAATAAATGATAGATATAAGTAATAATAATAATAATAATAGAGGAGATAAATAATAATAATAATAATAATAAATGATAGATATAATAATAATAATAATAATAGAGGAGATTAATAATAATAATAATAAATGATAGATATAATAATAATAATAATAATAATAGAGGAGATTAATAATAATAATAATAATAAATGATAGATATAAGTAATAATAATAATAATAATAATAGAGGAGATAAATAATAATAATAATAATAATAAATGATAGATATAAGTAATAATAATAATAATAGAGAAGATAAATAATAATAATAATAATAATAAATGATAGATATAAGTAATAATAATAATAATAGAGGAGATAAATAATAATAATAATAATAATAAATGATAGATATAATAATAATAATAATAATAATAGAGGAGATTAATAATAATAATAATAAATGATAGATATAATAATAATAATAATAATAATAATAGAGGAGATTAATAATAATAATAATAATAAATGATAGATATAATAATAATAATAATAATAGAGGAGATTAATAATAATAATAATAATAAATGATAGCTATAAGTAATAATAATAATAATAGAGAAGATAAATAATAATAATAATAATAATAATAATAATAATAATATTAGAGGAGATAAATAATAATAATAATAATAATAATAAATGATAGCTATAAGTAATAATAATAATAATAGAGAAGATAAATAATAATAATAATAAATGATAGCTATAAGTAATAATAATAATAATAGAGAAGATAAATAATAATAATAATAATAAATGATAGCTATAAGTAATAATAATAATAATAATAATAAATGATAGCTATAAGTAATAATAATAATAATAATATTAGAGGAGATTAATAATAATAATAATAATAATAATAATAATAATAAATGATAGCTATAAGTAATAATAATAATAATAATAAATGATAGCTATAAGTAATAATAATAATAATATTAGAGGAGATAAATAATAATAATAATAATAATAATAATAATAATAAATGATAGCTATAAGTAATAATAATAATAGTAGTAATAATAATAATAATAGAGGAGATAATAATAATAATAATAATAAATGATTATACTTATAAGTAATAATAACAATAGAGAAAATAAATAATAAATAAATATAATAAATAATAATAATAGAGAAAATAAATAATAAATAAATATAATAAATAACAATACAAATATTATTAGGCCTGAAGGGTAAAATAATAATAATAATAATAATAATAATAATAATAATAATAATAGAGGAGATAATAGAGGAGACCTGGCTGTTTGTGCAGGCGTTTGAGTAATTTAGTGCAATCTGGTAATGGAACATAGGAATGGAACAATGGACAACGAACCTGGACTACGCTTGGATGATGAGAAGATTGGGTACGGTTGTTTTTTGTAATAATTGTGCATTGTAATGGCTTATTGGTAATTTATGGATAATGTGTTAAGTCAATTGTTCTATGTTGTATGGAACCACTGCTGTTTCTACTGTTTTTACTGTTTGTGAACCGCTGTGAGTCGCCTTCGGGCTTGAGATACAGCCGTATAGAAGCAAAGTAAATAAATACATAAATAAATAAATAAATAATAGAATAAATAATAATAAATGATAGATATAAGTAATTATAATAGACGAGATAAATAATAAATAGAATAAATAATAATAATAAAATAAATAATGATACATATAAATAATAATATAATAATAAATGAAATAATAATGAAGAAATAATAAATAGTAATAATAAAATAATAATAAATGAAATGAATGATAATAAATAGTATTAATAATAAAATAGTATTAATAACAAAAATAATAATATCAAATATAAGTGAAATAATAATAAAATAATCGTGATAAATAAAACGAACAACTAATTAATAATGAAGATAAATAAAATAAATAATAAATAAAAACTTAAGAAATGAAATAACTAATAATAATAAAATAAATAAGGATATAATCATGATAATAAATGAAATGAACAACTAATTAATAATGATGATAAATTAAATAAATAATAAATAAATACTTAAGAAATGAGATAATAACTAATAATAATAAAATAAATAATGATATATATAAATAATAATAATAGTAAATGAAATAATAATAAAGAAATAAATAATAGTAATAGCAAAATAATAATAAATGAAGTGAACAATAATGAAAAGTATTATTATTAATAATAGTATTAATAATAATTATATCAAATATAATAAGTGAAATAATAATAAATGAAATAACCATGATGACAAATAAAATGAACAACTAATGAATAATGATGATAAATAAAATAGTAATAATAATAAATGAAACAATCATGATAATAAATAAAATGAATAACTAATTAATAATGGTGATAAATAAAATAAATAATTAATAAATACTTAATAATAATAAATGAAATAGTAATAATAAATGAAATGAATAACTAATTAATAATGATAATAAATAAAATAAATAAAAAATAAATATTTAATAATAATAAATGAAATAATAACAATAAATGAAAAAATAATAATGAGGATGATAAATAAAATAAATAATAGTAATAATAATAAAAGAAATAAATAACAATAAATGGAATAATAATAAATGAAAAATTATAAATAAAAATAATAGTAATGAAAATTTTAATAAAATAAAGATAATCAAAGAAATAGATAAATAAATAATGATAATAAAATATTAAATAATAATGGAAAATCTAATAAATAAAAATAATAAATGTAATAATAAATAAACTAAATTATGATGATAAACAATAATCATAATAATAAACAAAATAATACAACATATAATAAATAAGTGCAATCAATTGAAATGGTTCTAAAGTCAATACAAAAAAGTATACTTAATGAAAATTTCTTTACTATATCATTACAGTAATTGTGCGTGATTAATTACTATAATTAATTACTATAATTGGGGAGATTAAAATTCAAGGGCTCCTGTTTCCCTCATTTTTAGAACTATTGAGGTGAAACTTGCTGCAGTGGTAGAACACACTGACCACTGTTAGCCTACCAAATTTCACAACATTTCGCATATCCATTGATTTTTCACGAATTTTCAAAGTTTTAGGGAGCGACACCACTATCCTGAGTGGTGCTTTCTGATGCTGATGCATTCTGGGAAATGTAGCTTAGTGTAGGGACTTTTCAATTCATTCCTCCCTTCCCAAACTACATTTCCCAGAGCTCTGTGCTGTTCCCAAACTGCACTGCTCCCTCTTTTGCAGGCTGCTAATGCTGAGACTGCATTAGTTTAATAGAGGAATGGAAGGTTCTAAGGCAGCCTTTGGCTTTGCTTCCTTGCCTTGCATTGAATATGAAACTGACTTTGGGAGCCTTCCTAGATTGACAAAACTAAAACCAAAAAGTATGGGGTCAGTTTCGATTCTAAAATATTTGATGTTGGTCATGCAAACACTTCTGATATGGCTTCCGATTTACAAAACTTCCGATTTTCGTACGATTTCCGACTCTTCCGAATGCTTTGCACATGCCTAGCGGTTACAAAAAAATGAACTTCCGATTTTTTTACAAATTCCGACTCTTCAACATGTTTTGCACATACCTAGCAGTTACAAAAAAATGAATTTCTGATTTTTTAATGAATTCCGACTCTTCAACATGTTTTGCACATGCCTAGTGGTTACAAAAAAATGAATTTCCAATTTTTTAATGAATTCCGACTCTTCCAAATGTTTTGCACATGCCTAGCGGTTACAAAAAAATGAACTTCCTATTTTCGTACCTTTTCCGACTCTTCCGAATGTTTTGCACATGCCTAGCGGTTACAAAAAAAAGGAACTTCCAATTTTCTTACGAATTCCAACTCTTCTGAATGTTTTGCACATGCCTAGCGGTTACAAAAAAAATGAACTTCCGATTTCTTACGAATTCCGACTCTTCCGAATGTTTTGCACATACCTAGCGGTTACAAAAAATGAACTGCCAATTTTCTTACGAATTCCGACTTTTCTGAATGTTTTGCACATGCCTAGCGGTTACAAAAAATGAACTTCCAATTTTCGTATGATTTCTGACTCTTCCGAATGTTTTGCACATGCCTAGCGGTTACAAAAAAATGAACTTCCAATTTTCGTATGATTTCCGACTCTTCTGAATGTTTTACACATGCCTAGCGGTTACAAAAAAATGAACTTCCGATTTCTTACGAATTCCGACTTTTCCGAATGTTTTGCACATGCCTAGCGGTTACAAAAAAACGAACTTCTGATTTTCGTATGATTTCCGACTCTTGCTAATGTTTTGCACATACCTAGCGGTTACAAAAAATGAACTTCCAATTTTCTTACGAATTCCGACTTTTCTGAATGTTTTGCACATGCCTAGCGGTTACAAAAAAATGAACTTCCAATTTTCGTATGATTTCCGACTTTTCTGAATGTTTTGCACATGCCTAGCGGTTACAAAAAAATGAACTTCCAATTTCCGTATGATTTCCGACTCTTCCGAATGTTTTACACATGCCTAGCGGTTACAAAAAAATGAACTTCCGATTTCTTACGAATTCCGACTCTTCCGAATGTTTTGCACATGCCTAGCGGTTACAAAAAAAAGGAACTTCCGATTTTCATACGATTTCCGACTCTTCCAAATGTTTTGCACATGCCTAGCGGTTACAAAAAAATGAACTTCCGATTTCTTATGAATTCCGACTCTTCCGAATGTTTTGCACATACCTAGCCGTTACAAAAAAACGAACTTCTGATTTTCGTACGATTTCCGACTCTTCCGAATGTTTTGCACATACCTAGCGGTTACAAAAAAAATGAACTTCTGATTTTCTTACGAATTCCAACTCTTCTGAATGTTTTGCACATGCCTAGCGGTTACAAAAAAATGAACTTCCTATTTTCGTATGATTTCCGACTCTTCCGAATGTTTTGCACATGCCTAGCGGTTACAAAAAAATGAACTTCCGATTTCTTATGAATTCCGACTCTTCCGAATGTTTTGCACATACCTAGCCGTTACAAAAAAACGAACTTCTGATTTTCGTACGATTTCCGACTCTTCCGAATGTTTTGCACATACCTAGCAGTTACAAAAAAAATGAACTTCTGATTTTCTTACGAATTCCAACTCTTCTGAATGTTTTGCACATGCCTAGCGGTTACAAAAAAATGAACTTCCTATTTTCGTATGATTTCCGACTCTTCCGAATGTTTTGCACATGCCTAGTGGTTACAAAAATGAACTTCCGATTTCTTACCATTTCCGACTCTTCTGAATGTTTTGCACATGCCTAGCGGTTACAAAAAAAAGGAACTTCCGATTTTCTTACGAATTCCAACTCTTCCGAATGTTTTGCACATGCCTAGCGGTTACAAAAAAATGAACTTCTGATTTCTTACGAATTCCGACTCTTCCAAATGTTTTGCACATACCTAGCCGTTACAAAAAAACGAACTTCTGATTTTCGTACGATTTCCGACTCTTCCGAATGTTTTGCACATGCCTAGTGGTTACAAAAATGAACTTCCGATTTCTTACGATTTCCGACTCTTCCGAATGTTTTGCACATACCTAGCTAATAATATTACAATATAATGGTATAGTAGGTATGTGCAAAACTGCTAGGTATGTGCAAAACATTCGGAAGAGTCGGAATTCATAAAAAATCGGAAACTCACAAAAATGAACTTCCGATTTTCTTATGAATTCCGACTCTTCCGAATGTTTTGCACATGCATAGCAGTTACAAAAAAAGGAACTTTTCAAAGCATCTCAATTTTGTAGGGCAAGATGCAAATCGATGAACATTATGAAAATGTTTCCATGGGGCAACCTGTCCCAAACACACTCTCGCCCAGGAGGAGAGGCAGAGAATGCCCAGCCTTGGTCGCAAGGAGACAAAGCCAACATTGGTGCCCTCTTTTTAAATGATGATATTTGGCTGGAAGGCTCCCTCCTTTTCATGCTGGATCACACATGAGCCCACAAAGGCCGTGGAGACCAAATAGCAGAGCTTGGAAAAGGTGACTCTGAAACCCTTCACCGGTAAGACCGTTGTCTGGACAATGCCCAACTCTAGGCAAAACTACGGTCAGGTAGATCAGGAATTGGTTAAATGGACAAACCCAGAGGGTGATTCTCCCCAAGGCTTCCTCCTCTTCATCCTGGAAAGAAGGGACGAGTGGAGTGCCATCAGGAGGGTTCCGTCTGGGCCCGGTCCTGATCAGGATCTTCATCAATGACTCTTAGATGAAGGGCGAGAAGGCAGGATCATCAAGTTTGCAGACAGGACCAAATGGGGAGGGAGAGCCAAGACTCCAGAGGACAGGAGCAGGATTCAAAGGGATCTTGACAAATTAGAGTGATGATGGGCCAAAACTCACAAAATGATGTTCAACGGGGACAAATGCAAGAGACTCCACTTTGGCAGGAAAAATGAAATGCAAAGATACAGAAGGAGAATGCCTGGCTCGAGAGCAGGACGTGTGGAAAAGATCTTGGAGTCCTCGTGGACAGGAAGTTAAACATGAACCAGGAATGTGATGTGGCGGCAAAAAAAGCCAATGGGATTTTGGCCTGCATCAATAGGAACATATTGTCTAGATCTAAGGAAGTAATGCTCCCCATGCTCTATTCCACTTTGGTTAGACCACACCTGGAATATTGTGTCCAATTCTGGGCACCACAATTGAAGGGAGATATTGACAAGCTGGAATGTGTCCAGAGGAGAGCAACTAAAACGATCAAGGGTCTGGAGAACAAGCCCTATGAGGAGCGGCTTAAGGAGCTGGGCATGTTTAGCCTGAAGAAGAGAAGACTGAGAGGAGATATGAGAGCCATGGATAAATATGTGAGAGGAAGCCACAGGGAGGAGGAGGGAGCAAGCTTCCTTTCTGCTTCCCTGGAGACTAGGACGCAATGGAACCATGGCTTCAAACTACAAGAAAGGAGATTCCATCTGAACATGAGGAAGAACTTCCTGACTGAGAGAACCGTTCAGCAGTGGAACTCTCTGCCCCGGAGGGAGTGTGGTGGAGGCTCCTTCTTTGGAAGCTTTGAAACAGAACCTGGATGGCCATCTGTCAGGGGTGATCTGAATGCAATATTCCTGCTTCTTGGCAGAATGGGGTTGGACTGGATGGCCCAGGGGGTCTCTTCGAACTCTTTGATTCTATGATTCTATGATTCTGCATCTGGAATATATATTTATATATATTTCACAAAGCAGACCTTGATTTAGCCATTTAATGTTGTGCTTTTAGTTGTATTTCCAGTTGTTAAACATATCATGAGGGAAGTTATTTTCACATTTGGTGGACTTGTAATGAAGCCCAAAAATATTGGAAAGCTATACATGAAGAATCCCAGAAAATACTCAGATTATCATTCCCAAGGAAACCTGAACATTACTTACTAGCGGTCCCCTGCCACGCATTGCTGTGGCCCAGTCTGGTGATCTGGAAAATAAATGAATGAGACAGTGTTGGTTTCTAATAAATGTGATTTCTTTCAGCTTGTGGGTAAACAGTATTTCTTGCTGTTTCTTTGCCAGTGTTGATGTCGAGATTGTCTGGTTTGCCTACTCTGGAACACGCAACATATCATTGTCCTTCTTCAGGGGTCCCTTTCAAATCTAGGATACTATATCTGTGTGTGTGTGAATCATATCTATCTATCTATATCTATGGCTGGATGGCTCTCTGTCAGGAGGGCTTTGATTACGTTTTCTTGCCCTGGTGAAGGGAGTTGGACTGGGTGACCTTAAGAATTTACTGTTGGTCATGGGGGTTCTGTGTGGGAAGTTTGCCCCAATTCTGTCGTTGGTGGGGATCAGAATGCTCTTGGATTGTAGGTGAACTATAAATCCCAATAACTACAACTCCCAAATGTCAAGATTCTATTTCCCCCAAACTCCATCTGAGTTCACATTTGGGCATATGGAGTATTTGTGCCTAGTTTGGTCCAGATCCATCCTTGTTTGAGTCCACAGTGCTCTCTGGATGTAGGTGAACTACGACTCCCACACTCAAGGTCAAGACCCATCAAACCCTTCTGGTGTTTTCTGTTGGTCAAGGGAGTCCTGTATGCCACGTTTGGTTCATTGGTGGAGTTCAGAATGCTCTTTGATTGTAAGTGAACTATAAATCCCAGCAACTACAACTCCCAAGTGATTGTAAGTGAACTATAAATCCCAGCAACTACAACTCCCAAGTGATTGTAAGTGAACTATAAATCCCAGCAACTACAACTCCCAAGTGACAAAATCAGTCCCTGCCCCGCAATCCCACCAGTATTCAAATTTGGACGTGTCAGGTATTTCTGCTAAATTTGGTTCAGTGGATGAAAATGCATCATGCCTATCAGATATTTCCATTACGATTCGTTAACAGTAGCAAAATTTCAGTTATGAAGTAGCAATGAAAATAATTTTATGGTTGAGGGCCACCGCAATCTGAGAAACTGTATTAAGGGGTCACAGCATAAGGAAGGTTGTGAACCACTGTGTTAGCAAATATCCTGGGAGTTCTTAGGATGTTCGAGAAAGCAAAAACTGTTCCCATGAGAATCTGCCAGAGTTTTCTCCTGAGAGGAATGTGGGAGAGTGTGAGTCTTTTTCCTAGGTTAGAGAGGCTGCCGTTGCGCTGAGAGAATGTGAAACAGAGACAGACTTGCTTTTCCCAGTGGCTTTGAGATAAGCAGTGAAGAAGCAGGTGCATGCGGAGTGATGTCATGAGAGTGAATTGAGGCTTTGATGCGTGCAGCTCTTTGTGAGAATAACATTGAATTTTACGTGGAAACATCTCTTAAGTTCGATGGCCTTGCTTCAAATGTTAAAGTTCCTGGATTGTGTGTCGTGTTTCTGTTTTCTTGGTTAAGTTTCAAGTTTCTGGATTGCAATTCCTGTTCAGGTCTTCATGGTTTTTGATCTGTTTGATGCTGTGTTTTGTTCTAAAGTTCTGGATACAATTTTGATCAAGTGTATGGATTTTGCCTTGTTTCACTGTATCACCTCAAAGTGCAGTTCCAGGTTTTCAAATCCCTGTGATTTGATTCATGAAGCTGGGTGGAAAGGTGTTCCACCCAGCAACACTCCCTTCCTTCCTCTCAACACAGTGCTACAATGTTCACCATCTACACAAATGACCAGCCATTGCCAGAAGGAACAGAGAGCTTCATCTATGCTGATGATCGTGCCATCACCGCTCAAGCAGGGAGCTTTGAGATGGTGGAACAGAAGCTCTCTGAAGTTCTAGGTGCTCTAACTGCCTACTACAGAGAAAACCAGCTGATTCCTCATCCATCTAAAACACAGACATGTGCCTCTCACCTTAAGAACAGACAAGCATCCCGAGCTCTGAGGATTACCTGGGAAGGAATCCCACTGGAGCATTGCAACACACCCAAATACCTGGGAGTCACTTTGGACCGTGCTCTGACCTACAAGAAGCACTGCCTGAACATCAAGCAAAAAGTGGGTGCTAGAAACAATATCATACGAAAGCTTACTGGCACAACCTGGAGATCACAACCAGACACAGTGAAGACATCTGCCCTTGCGCTATGCTACTCTGCTGCTGAGTATGCATGCCCAGTGTGGAACACATCTCACCATGCTAAAACAGGGGATGTGGCTCTGAATGAGATATGCCGCATTATCACGGGGTGCCTGCGCCCTACTCCACTGGAGAAATTACACTGCTTAGCCGGTATTGCACCACCTGACATCGGCCAGGAAGTGGCAGCCAATAGTGAAAGGACCAAGGCAGAGACATCTCCAGCCCATCCCCTGTTTGGGTATCAGCCAGCACGTCAACGACTTAAATCAAGAAATAGTTTTCTAAGGTGTACAGAGACACTCGCTGGAACACCCCAGCAAGCAAGAGTCCAAAAGTGGCAGGCTCAAACCCAATGGCTGATACCAAATGAGAGACTCCCCCCTGGGCACACAGAAGACTGGGCGACTTGAAAGGCGCTGAACAGACTGTGCTCTGGCACCACGAGATGCAGAGCCAACCTCAAGAAATGGGGCCACAAAGTGGAATCCACGGCATGTGAGTGTGGAAAAGAGCAAACTACAGATCACCTGCTGCAATGCAACCTGAGCACAAGGGAGGACCTCCTTGCGGCAACACCAGAGGCACTCCAAGGGGTCAGCTACTGGTCAAAGGACATTTAATCAACTACCAAGCTTGCAAATTTCGTGTTTTGTCTGTTTGTTTGTTTTGTTCTGCTAGAAATGTAATACAATTATCTGGTTGCCCCTGACACGATAAATAAATAAGTATTGTCGAAGGCTTTCATGGCCGGAATCACTGGGTTGTTGTAGGTTTTTTCGGGCTATATGGCCATGGTCTAGAGGCATTCTCTCCTGACATTTCGCCTGCATCTATGGCAAGCATCCTCAGAGGTAGTGAGCTATATGGCCATGGTCTAGAGGCATTCTCTCCTGACATTTCACCTGCATCTATGGCAAGCATCCTCAGAGGTAGTGAGCTATATGGCCATGGTGTAGAGGCATTCTCTCCTGACATTTCGCCTGCATCTATGGCAAGCATCCTCAGAGGTAGTGAGCTATATGGCCATGGTCTAGAGGCATTCTCTCCTGATATTTCGCCTGCATCTATGGCAAGCATCCTCAGAGGTAGTGAGCTATATGGCCATGGTCTAGAGGCATTCTCTCCTGACATTTCACCTGCATCTATGGCAAGCATCCTCAGAGGTAGTGAGCTATATGGCCATGGTCTAGAGGCATTCTCTCCTGACATTTCGCCTGCATCTATGGCAAGCATCCTCAGAGGTAGTGAGCTATATGGCCATGGTCTAGAGGCATTCTCTCCTGATATTTCGCCTGCATCTATGGCAAGCATCCTCAGAGGTAGTGAGCTATATGGCCATGGTCTAGAGGCATTCTCTCCTGACATTTTGCCTGCATCTATGGCAAGCATCCTCAGAGGTAGTGAGCTATATGGCCATGGTCTAGAGGCATTCTCTCCTGACATTTCGCCTGCATCTATGGCAAGCATCCTCAGAGGTAGTGAGCTATATAGCCATGGTCTAGAGGCATTCTCTCCTGACATTTCGCCTGCATCTATGGCAAGCATCCTCAGAGGTAGTGAGGTCTGTTGGAACTAGGAAAAAGGGTTTAGACATCTGTGGAATAATGACCAGGGTGGGGCAAAGGACTCATGTGCCCACAGGATTCACAGGACACTGATCTAGAAGTGAGTCTTGGACACTTCTCCCTGAACCCCAGATCCTAAATACAGCACCAAACATGTTTAATGTTTTGTTGAAGGTTAGAATCATAGAATCCTAGAGTTGGAAGAGACCTCCTGGGCCATCATCCAGTCCAACCCCATTCTGCCAAGAAGCAGGAATATTGCATTCAAAGCACCCCTGACAGATGGCCATCCAGCCTCTGCTTAAAAGCTTCCAAAGAAGGAGCCTCCACCACACTCCCTCCGGGGCAGAGAGTTCCACTGCTGAACGGCTCTCACAGTCAGGAAGTTCTTCCTCGTGTTCAGATGGAATCTCCTGGCTGGAGATTCATGGCTGGAATCACTGGGTTGTTGTAGTTTTTTCATGCTATATAGCCATGGTCTAGAGGCATTCTCTCCTGATATTTCGCCTGCATCTATGGCAAGCATCCTCAGAGGTAGTGAGCTATATGGCCATGGTCTAGAGGCATTCTCTCCTGACATTTCGCCTGCATCTATGGCAAGCATCCTCAGAGGTAGTGAGCTATATGGCCATGGTCTAGAGGCATTCTCTCCTGACATTTCGCCTGCATCTATGGCAAGCATCCTCAGAGGTAGTGAGCTATATGGCCATGGTCTAGAGGCATTCTCTCCTGGCGTTTCGCCTGCATCTATGGCAAGCATCCTCAGAGGTAGTGAGCTATATGGCCATGGTCTAGAGGCATTCTCTCCTGACGTTTCACCTGCATCTATGGCAAGCATCCTCAGAGGTAGTGACTATATGGCCATGCTCTAGAGGCATTCTCTCCTGACGTTTCGCCTGCATCTATGGCAAGCATCCTCAGAGGTAGTGAGCTATATGGCCATGGTCTAGAGGCATTCTCTCCTGACATTTCGCCTGCATCTATGGCAAGCATCCTCAGAGGTAGTGAGGTCTGTTGGAACTAGGATAATAAATAAGTGCTCCAATTCTCTGCTGGTGGTGCTTAACCTATCCCTTTTACAGCCAGACGATGTACATGTGCATAGGTATCCGGATCGGCCTTCCCTTGCGATGCCAGCCACAGGACCACCACCACCAATAGAGGTAGGGCATCATTATGCATGTCGGTTCACCCCCCCCCCCCCCCCACTTTCCTGGCACTAACAAGCCTCCTGCTGAAAGTGATATATCTCCCTTGAAGCCCTGGAAGCACCACTCGCCGCATGACCTTTGTGTGCCCCATTCACAAAGGAATAAGAAACAACCATCTTCTCTCTCAGGCCTGGGATTTATACCGAGAGCGATAACTCAGGCTCATAAAAAGACAAAACCCTTCCGCCAAGCCATGCCAGCCCTCCCGAAAGGAAAGGCGCACTCGATGATTGACCTGGAATGAACCCCCCGCTTTACGGTGGAGGAAGATTTAAATATGGGAGGCAATATTCGAGGGTTACTGCCTCTCCGCAGACCACTTCGGCTTGTCCTCGGAGCCCTTTATGACGAACCGGAAGCCTTGATTTATCTGCACGTGGAGACGCCGGGGTTGCTTCCCCTTGCGTATCTCTCCCATGCTCTAAATGCTCACTAACTTCTCTGAGATGGAATACATCCCTGCCTCTTCCCCTCTCTTCTCTATTGCTTTTCTCTTTCTTTGCAGCCTGCATCATCATTTGTTTGGAAATATTATGCCAAGCTGACCTTCGATAAATCAGACCTCCTAGGACTGTTGTCGAAACGCTTTCTCACTGCAGCCTGCAGAAAGGCATAGAGCAGTGGTTCTCAACCTGGGGTCCCCAGATGTTTTTGGCCTACAACTCCCAGAAATCCCAGCCAGTTTACCAGCTGTTAGGATTTCTGGGAGTTGAAGGCCAAAAACATCTGGGGAGCCCAGGTTGAGAACCACTAGCACAGAGGAAGGAACACTAAAGGCAGTGTTTCTCAACCTGGGGGTCGGGACCCCTAAGGGGGGTCACAAGGGGGTGTCCGAGGGGTCGCCAAAGACCATTAGAAAACACAGTATTTTCTCTTGGTCATGGGGGGCTCCATATGGGAAGTTTGGCCCAATTCTATCATTAGTGGAGTTCAGAATGCTCTTTGGTTATAGGTGAACTATAAATCCCAGCCACTACAACTCCCAAATGTCAAGGTCTATCTTCCCCAAACTGCACCAGTGTCCACATTTGGTCACATTGAGTATTCATGCCAAGTTTGGTCCAGATGCATCACTGCTCTCTGGATGTAGGTAAACTATAACTCCAAAACCCAAGGTCAATGCCCACCAAACCCTTCTAGTATTTTCTGTTGGTCATGGGAGCTCTGTGTCCCAAGTTTGGTTCAATTCCATCATTGGTGGAGTTCAGAATGCTCTTTGGTTATAGGTGAACTATAAATCCCAGCCACTACAACTCCCAAATGTCAAGGTCTATCTTCCCCAAACTGCACCAGTGTCCACATTTGGTCACATTGAGTATTCATGCCAAGTTTGGTCCAGATGCATCACTGCTCTCTGGATGTAGGTGAACTATAACTCCAAAACCCAAGGTCAATGCCCACCACACTCTTCCAAAATTTGTTGTGGGTCATGGGAGCTCTGTGACCCAAGTCTGGTTCAATTCCCTCATTGGTGGAGTTCAGAATGCTCTTTGATATTGTAGGTGAACTATAAATCCCAGCCACTACAACTCCCAAATGTCAAGGTCTATCTTCCCCCAAACTGCACCAGTGTCCACATTTGGTCACATTGAGTATTCATGCCAAGTTTGGTCCAGATGCATCACTGCTCTCTGGATGTAGGTAAACTATAACTCCAAAATCCAAGGTCAATGCCCACCAAACCCTTCTAGTATTTTCTATTGGTCATGGGAGCTCTGTGTCCCAAGTTTGGTTCAATTCCATCATTGGTGGAGTTCAGAATGCTCTTTGATGTTGTAGATGAACTATAAATCCCAGCCACCACAACTCCCAAATGTCAAGGTCTATCTTCCCCAAACTGCACCAGTGTCCACATTTGGTCACATTGAGTATTCATGCCAAGTTTGGTCCAGATGCATCACTGCTCTCTGGATGTAGGTGAACTATAACTCCAAAACCCAAGGTCAATGCCCACCACACTCTTCCAAAATTTGTTGTGGGTCATGGGAGCTCTGTGACCCAAGTCTGGTTCAATTCCCTCATTGGTGGAGTTCAGAATGCTCTTTGATATTGTAGGTGAACTATAAATCCCAGTCACTACAACTCCCAAATGTCAAGGTCTATCTTCCCCCAAACTGCACCAGTGTCCACATTTGGTCACATTGAGTATTCATGCCAAGTTTGGTCCAGATGCATCACTGCTCTCTGGATGTAGGTAAACTATAACTCCAAAATCCAAGGTCAATGCCCACCAAACCCTTCTAGTATTTTCTATTGGTCATGGGAGCTCTGTGTCCCAAGTTTGGTTCAATTCCATCATTGGTGGAGTTCAGAATGCTCTTTGATGTTGTAGATGAACTATAAATCCCAGCCACCACAACTCCCAAATGTCAAGGTCTATCTTCCCCAAACTGCACCAGTGTCCACATTTGGTCACATTGAGTATTCATGCCAAATTTGGTCCAGATGCATCACTGCTCTCTGGATGTAGGTGAACTATAACTCCAAAACCCAAGGTCAATGCCCACCACACTCTTCCAAAATTTGTTGTGGGTCATGGGAGCTCTGTGTCCCAAGTCTGGTTCAATTCCATCATTGGTGGAGTTCAGAATGCTCTTTGATATTGTAAGTGAACTATAAATCCCAGTAACTACAACTCCCAAATGACAAAAGCAATCCTCCCCTCAACCCTACCAGTATTCAAATTTGGGCATATCGAGTATTTGTGCCAAATGAATGAAAATACATCCTGCATATCGGATATTTACAAGATGATGCAAAGATACAGAATGGGTGACGCCTGGCTCGAGAGCAGTACGTGTGAAAAAGATCTCTGAGTCCTCGTGGACAACAAGTTAAACATGAGCCAACAATGTGATGTGGCGGCAAAAAAAGCCAATGGGATTTTGGCCTGCATCAATAGGAGCCTAGTGTCTAGATCTAAGGAAGTAATGCTCCCCATGCTCTATTCCGCTTTGGTTAGACCACACCTGGAATATTGTGTCCAATTCTGGGCACCACAATTCAAGAGAGATATTGACTCTAAGCTGGAATGTGTCCAGAGGAGGGCGACTAAAATGATCAAGGGTCTGGAGAACAAGCCCTATGAGGAGCGGCTTAAGGAGCTGGGCATGTTTAGCCTGAAGAAGAGAAGGATGAAGTGAGATATGATAGCCATGTATAAATATGTGAGAGGAAGCCACAGGGAGGAGGAGGGAGCAAGCTTCCTTTCTGCTTCCCTGGAGACTAGGACGCAATGGAGCCATGGCTTCAAACTACAAGAGAGGAGATTCCACCTGAACATAAGGAAGAACTTCCTGACTGTGAGAGCCGTTCAGCAGTGGAACTCTCTGCCTTCCCCGGAGTGTGGTGGAGGCTCCTTCTTTGGAAGCTTTTAAGCAGAGGCTAGATGGCCATCTGTCAGGGGTGATTTGAATGCAATATTCCTGCTTCTTGGCAGAATGGGGTTGGACTGGATGGCCCATGAGGTCTCTTCCAACTCTTGGATTCTATGATTCTATTATTCATAACAGGAGCAAAATTATAGTTGTGAAGTAGCAATGAAAATAATGTTATGGTCGGGGGTCACCACAACATGAGGACCTGTATGAAGGGGTCATGGCATTAGGAAGGTGGAGAACCACTGACTTAAGGCATGAGAGAAAGGTCCGACATCGGGCCTGATTGGCCCAAGAAATATGGGCTGAGCGCCTCACAAAAATGGCAAAACTTCCAAGCTGGCACGTTCTATACTTCCAACAATGTGGGGAATTTGAATTATTATATGACACAATGACTGCAGAAATTTATTGATTTATTTATCGTGTCAGAAGCAAATTGAGAACACAGTTATAATGCATAAAAAAACCCACAAACAAAGTTATAAACTTGGCATGACGTTAAATGTCCTTTGTCCAGTACCTGGCCACTGTTAAGAGTGTCAGCTGCAGTGTGTAAGTGTGTTGTGCAAACGACGCAAGAAACTTATTTATTTGGGTTGTTGTAGGTTTTTTCGGGCTATATGGCCATGTTCTAGAGCAGGGGTCAGGAACCTTCGGCCCTCCAGGTGTGGTGGACTTCAACTCCCACAATTCCTTGAGGCTCAGCATTCGCCCCAAAGGCTTACCTTGGCCTCAAGGAAATGTGGGAGTTGAAGTCCACCACACCTGGAGGGCCGAAGGTTCCCCATGCCTGTTCTAGAGCAATGTTTCTCAACCTGGGGGTCGGGACCCCAGAGGGGGTCGCAAGGGGGTGTCAGAGGGGTCGCCAAGGACCATCAGAAAACAGTGCATTTTCTTTTGGTCATGAGGATTCCATGTGGGAAGTTTGAGCCAATTCTGTCGTTGGTGGAGTTCAGAATGTTCTTTGATTGTAGTACACTATAAATCCCAGCAACTTCAACTCCCAAATGTCAAGGTCTATTTCCCCCAAACTCCACCAGTGTTCACGTTTGGGCATATTGAGTATTTCTGCCAAGTTTGGTCCAGATCCATCATTGTGTGAGTCCAGAGCGCTCTCTGGATATAGGTGAACTACAACTCCCAAACTCAAGGTCAGTGCCCACCAAACCCTTCCAGTGTTTTCCGTTGGTCATGGGAGTTCTGTGTGCTAAGTTTGGTTCAAATCCATCATTGGTGGAGTTCGGAATGCTCTTTGATTGTAGGTGAACTATAAATCCCAGCAACTACAACTCCCAAATTACAAAATCAATCCTCCCCCAACCCCAGTAGCATCACATTTGGGCGTATTGGGTATTTGTGCCCAATTTGGTCCAGTGAATGAAAATACATCCTGCATATCATATAACAGTAGTAAAATGACTGTTAGGAAGTAGCAATGAAAACAATGTTATGGTTGGGGGTCACCACAACATGAGGAACTGTATTAAGGGATCGCGTCATTGGGGAGGTTGAGAACCACTGTTCTAGAAGCATTCTCTCCTGACGTTTTGCCTGCATCTATGGCAAGCATCCTCAGAGGTAGTGAGGTAGTGAGGATGCTTGCCATATATGCAGGTGAAACGTCAGGAGAGAATGCCTCTAGAACATAGCCTGAAAAAACCTACAACAACCCAGTGATTCCGGCCATGAAAGCCTTTGACAATAAACTTATTTATTTATTTAGTTAACTGTAGTTGTTAATGCCATAACACTTTTTCCATTTCGGTCTGTTAAGGAGAAATGAGATGAACTTGAAACACTACCATGGCTAAGCAACATGACTTGCTATTTATTGATTGTGTCAGAAGCGAATTGAGAATACAGTTGTACTGTATTTGAAAACACAAACAAAGTCAAAAACTTGGCATGATGCTAAATATCCTTTGACCAGAAGTTGACCACTTGGAGTGCCTCTGGTGTCGCTGTGAAAAGGTCCTCTGTTGTGCACATGGCAGAGCTCAGACTGCATTTTAGTAGGTGGTCTGCAGTTTGTTCTTCTCCACACTCGCATGTCGTGGACTCTACTTTGTGGCCCCATTTCTTAAGGTTGGCTCTGCACCTCGTGGTGCCAGAGCGACTCTGTTGAACACCTTCCAAGTCTCCTAGTCTTCTGTGTCATCTGGTATCAGCCACGTGTTGAGGTTCCGGGTTTTGAACTGCCGCTCGCTGAGTTGCTCCTACAAGTATCTCTGTAGATCATAGGAAGCTGTTTCTTGATTGAAGTCTTTGTCATGCTGGCTGATATCCGAACAGAGGATGGTCCAGAGATGTCATTGCCTTGGTCCTTTCATTACGGATATCAGGTGGTGCAATGCCGGCTAAACAGTATAATTTCTCCAGCGGTGTTGGACATAGACATCCTGTGATCCTGTGGCATGTCTCATTAAGAGCCACATTCACTGTTTTAGCGTGTTGAGATGTATTCCACACTGGGCATGCGTACCCAGAATAGCAAAGCGCAAGGGCAGATGTCTTCACTGTGTCTGGTTGGGAACCCCAGGTTATGCCAGTCAGCTTTCATGCAATATTATTTCTATCATCCACCTTTTTTGCGTGAGATCAAGAGCATGGTCCACCCAGGTATTTGGGTGTGCTGCAATGCTCCAGTGGGATTCCTTCTGGGACATCCGTAGGGATACCAAAGAGCTTGTTTATAAAGCTATTCCCCTCCCAACCCTGCTCTATGCCTGCGAAACATGGACTGTCTACAGACATCACATGCAACTCCTGGAACGATTCCATCAGCGGTGCCTCCAGAAAATCCTGCAAATCTCTTGGGAAGACAGGAGGACAAACGTCAGCGTGCTGGAAGAAGCAAAGACCACCAGCACTGAAGCGATGGTCCTCCGCCATCAACTCCTCTGGACCGGCCACGTTGTCCGGATGCCCGACCACCGTCTCCCAAAGCAGTTGCTCTACTCCGAACTCAAGAACAGAAAACGGGATGTTGGAGGACAGGAAAAGAGATTGAAAGATGGGCTCAAAGCCAACCTTAACAACTCTGGCATAGACACCAAGAGAGAACTGGGAAGCCCTGGCCCTTGAGCGCTCCAGCTGGAGGTCAGCTGTGACCAGCAGTGCTGTAGAATTTGAAGAGGCACGAATGGAGGGTGAAAGAGAGAAAAGTGCCAAGAGGAAGGCGCGTCAAACCAACCCTGACTGAGACCGCCTTCCACCTGGAAACCAATGCCCTCACTGCGGGAGAAGATGCAGGTCAAGAAGAGGGCTCCACGGTCACCTATGGACCCACCACACTGATCCTGGAAGACTATCCTACTCGGCCAATGAGGGAACACCTAAGTAAGTAAGTAAGTAAGTATTCCTTCCCATTCTTGCAGTGTGCAACCAGACTGCAGCAATGATAATAAAACAATAATAACAAGGTGGCTAAATACTCAGTGCTAATCAAGCTTGATAACTGCAACATTCAATCAGACAAGGATTCTTTCTCCTACTCTTGACATCATTCCACAGATACATATACACTCCACTTGCCTCATTTCCAACAGACCTCTGAACAAACCTCTGAGGGTGCTTGCCACAAATGCAGGCGAAACGTTAGGAGAGAATGGAATGTAACTGGAACATGGCCACACAGCAAAACTCACAGCAACCCAATGATTCTGACCACGGAAGCCTTCGACAACACAAATAACAAGGTGGTTATATACTCAATGCTCATCAAGCTTTCTAATTGCAACATCCACACCTGCTTCAAATAGGAAAGGGTTCTTCCTCCCACCTGGGAATTATTCCATCAATATATATACACTCCACTTGCCTCATTTCCAACAGACATCTGAACAAACCTCTGAGGGTGCTTGCCACAGATGCAGGCGAAATGTCAGGAGGGAATGCTTCTGAAACATGGCCACACAGCCTGAAAAACTCACAGTAACCCAGGGATTCCAGCCATGAAAGCCTTCAACAAATTATTATTATTATGATCATATCGCTATCGTCTTTCTATCTTCGGTTCTTTCTTCCCTTTGGCTCCAACGTAGGCTGCCTGGTTGGTTCTGCCCTTCTTCCTCCCTTGGCCAGAAGCCAGCCTATTGTCACCGAAGGCGAGGGTCCGGCCTGGGAGACCCCCAAAGTCTCCCTTTAATGAGCGCCTCTGTCCTGACAGATCCATGATTGGTGTTGGGCCGCTTCAAGTCAAAACTGATTAGTTACACTGGGGCTGGGCGAAGATGTAATGATTTTATTGTTGATCTTCAATTTATTTTGATTAACACCGCCGTTTGTTGCCTCGCCGACGCAATTAAGGGGCGGCCCGGCACCGCGACGCCTTTCATTCGGCCGGGAAATTAAGATGAATCAGTGACGGATTATGGCAACAAATAAATCACCGTTAAGAGGCGGGGATTAGTCATAAATGGAGGGAGAAGGGGAAAAAATGAGAGAGAGAGAGAGGAAGAAAGTCATGGCAAGGAAGAAGAAATCCGTGTTTTGAAGCAGAGGCTGGATGGCCATCTGTCGGGAGTCTTTTAATGGTGTCTTCTTGCTGGGAAGAATGGGTAGGCCTGCCGGAAGAGATAGGTCTTCACTTGTGTCTGATCTATCTGTGGGATCTCTTCCTTTGGCAGGTCATTCTACAATTTTGGGGCGGCTGATGAAACAGTCCCCTGGGTGACAGTCGCCAATTGGGTTCTGGGGTAAAACCCAGAGGACCTCAGTGTCCAAAGGGGCGTAGAAAGTGATCCTGTAGGGAACCTGGACCCAAACCATGTAGGGCTTTAAAGTTCAAACCAACACCTTGTACTTTGCCTGGAAACTCATTGGTAGCCAGTGGTGTGACTTTAGGATCGGTGTAATATGCTTACTCCTGGATGTTCTTGTAGCCAAGCTGGCTGTTGTAGTTTGAACCAGCTGAAGGTAGCCCAATGCAAAGCACATTGCAGAAGTCCAGCCTTGAGGTTACCAGTGCATGCACTACCATCTTCAGGTCCTCCAAATCTAGGAAGGGGCACAGTTAGCGGATCAATCAAAGTTGATAATAAGCATTCCACCTCTGGATTCTGTCTGGATTCAGTCTCTGATTCTGATGTATCTGTGGGATCTCTTCCTTTGGCAGGTCATTCCTCAGTCTTGGGGTGGCCGATGAAATGGTCCCCTGGGTGATGGTCGCCAATCGGGTTCTGGCTAAAACCCAGAGGACCTGAGTGTCCAAAGGGGTGGATTGTATAGGAAAAGGGAATCCTGTAGGGAACCTGGACCCAAACCTTATAGGGCTTTAAAGTTCAAACCAACACCTTGTACTTTACCTGGAAACTCATTGATAGCCAGTGAAGTGACTTTAGGATCGGTGTAATATTCTCACTCCTGGATGTTCCTGTAACCAAGCTGGCTGCTGTAGTTTGAACCAGCTGAAGTTTCTGAACTTGGTGCAAAGGTAGCTCAATGCAAAGCACATTGCACAAGTCCAACCTTGAGGTTACCAGCACATGCACTACCATCTTCAGGTCCTCCAAACCTAGGAAGGGGCACAGTTGGTAGATCAGCCAAAGTTGATAATAAGCACTCCTAGCCATTGTCGCATCAATCAGGAGGGACAGATCCAGGAGAACCCTAAGCTGTGGACACAGTCTTTCAGGAGGTGTGTAGCCCCATCCAGAACTGGTTGACACACCTCCATCCCCAGCTGAGGACCCTTGTTGGAAAGCACCTCTGGATTCTGTCTGGATTCAGTCTCTGATTCTGATCTATCTGTAGGATCTCTTCCTTTGGCAGGTCATTCCTCAGTCTTGGGGTGGCCAATGAAATGGTCCTCTGGGTGATGGTCGCCAGTCGGGTTCTGGCTAAAACCCAGAGGACCTGAGTGTCCAAAGGGGCGGATTGTACAGGAGAAGGCAATCCTGTAGTAGGGAACCTGGACCAAAACCATGTAGGGCTTTAAAGGTCAAAACCAACACCGTGTACTTTGCCTGGAAACTGATTGGCAGTCAGTAGAATGTCTTTAGGATAGGTGTAATGCGCTTACTCCTGGATGTTCCTGTAACCAGTCTGGCTGATGTAGTTTGAACCAGCTGAAGTTTCTGAACTTGGTGCAAACCTTGAGGTCACCAGAACATGCACTGCCATCTTCAGGTCCTCCAAATCTAGGAAGCCAAAGCTGGAAGTAAGCCTTCCTGCATATCCCTTGGCATTGATTGATTGATTGATTGATTTACAGTATTCATATTCCACCATTCTCACCCTGAAAGAGATTCAGATACATATATATTATATAATATACTGTATTATTATAATCTATATAAATAAAAATGTCATGTTCGTTTGTGGGATTAACAGAACTCAAAAACCACTGGACGAATTGACACCAAATTTGGACACAAGACAACTGAATGTATGTCCTTCACTCAAAAAAAAATGATTTTGTGATTTGGGAGTTGTAGTTGCTGGGATTTATAGTTCACTTACAATCAAAGAGCATTCTAAACCCCACCAATGATGGAATTGAACCAAACTTGGCACACAGTTCTCCCATGACCAACAGAAAGTACTGGGGCAGTGTCCTTTGGTTTTGGAGTTGTAGTTCACCTCCATCCAGAGATCACTGTGCACTCAAACAATGATGGATCTGGACCAAACTCTACAGGAATACTCAATATGCCCAAATGTGAACACTTGGTGGAGTTTGGGGAAAATAGAATCTTGACATTTGGGAGTTGTAGTTGCTGGGATTTATAGTTCACCTACAATCAAAGAGCATTCTGAACCCCACCAACGATAGAATTGAACCAAACTTGGCACACAGTTCTCCCATGACCAACAGAAAGTACTGGGGCAGTGTCCTTTGGTTTTGGAGTTGTAGTTCACCTCCATCCAGAGATCACTGTGCACTCAAACAAGGATGGATCTGGACCAAACTCTACAGGAATACTCAATATGCCCAAATGTGAACACTTGGTGGAGTTTGGGGAAAATAGAATCTTGACATTTGGGAGTTGTAGTTGCTGGGATTTATAGTTCACCTACAATCAAAGAGCATTCTGAACCCCACCAACGATAGAATTGAACCAAACTTGGCACACAGTTCTCCCATGACCAACAGAAAGTACTGGGGCAGTGTCCTTTGGTTTTGGAGTTGTAGTTCACCACCATCCAGAGATCACTGTGCACTCAAACAATGATGGATCTGGACCAAACTCTACAGGAATACTCAATATGCCCAAATGTGAACACTTGGTGGAGTTTGGGGAAAATAGAATCTTGACATTTGGGAGTTGTAGTTGCTGGGATTTATAGTTCACCTACAATCAAAGAGCATTCTGAACCCCACCAATGATGGAATTGAACCAAACTTGGCACAGAGTCCTCCCCTGACCAACAGAAAATGCTGGAAGGGTTTGGTGGGCATTGTCCTTTGGTTTTGGAGTTGTAGTTCACCTACATCCACAGATCCCTGTGGACTCAAACAATGATGGATCTGAACCAATGACTCTACACGAATACTCAGTATGCCCAAATGTGAACACTGATGGGAGTTTGGGGAAAATAGAATCCTGACATTTGGGAGTTGTAGTTCACCTACAATCACAGAGCATTCTGAACCTCACCAACGATAGAATTGGGCCAAACCTCCCACAAAGAACCCCCATGTGGGCCACAGCAACGCATGGCAGGGGATGGCTAATTATATATATTATTATAATTCTATATAATATATAATAATTATATCAAATATAAAATAAGTGTCTTAATTTCAGGTATAGTGTGTATATATATAGGTGAAAGTAGTCCCCTGACATTAAGTCCAGTCACGTCTGACTCTGGGGTGTGGTGCTCATCTCCATTTCTAAGCCGAAGAGCCAGCGTTGTCCATAGACACCTCCAAGGTCATGTGGCCAGCATGACCACATGGAGCGCCGTGTGTGTGTGTGTGTGTGTGTGTGTGTGTGTGTATATAATATGTAAATATAGTCTCTTAATTTAATGTGTGTGTGTGTGACACTTGCTAATTGAGATTAGTAACTTTTCAAGTATGTTTCCTTTCCATCTGTGGCTTCCTCTTGTTGTTGGAGAATATACCTGTGTATATATGTGTGTATGCTTATATATACATATACATATACACACACACACACACACACACACACACACACATATATATATATATATATATATATATATATATATATATATATATATATATAGTGTGTGTGTGTGTGTGTGTGTGTGTTAAATCAAGAGGCTTCAGGTTGGGAAGTTTGGGGGGAAGAAGGAAGAGAGAGCTGCCCACCTGTCTTGGGAGGGGGCGTGGCGGTGGGCGGGGCTTCCCAGGTCCGTGGGTGGGGCGAGGGGGGCGGGGCGTGGGTTGCTAGCCCCTCCCTCCCACCCACTCCGCTGGAGCCATCGAAAGGGAGGATGCCACGAAGGGAGGCTTGAACGCCCCGATTATCCCGCCGCCGGTAGGTAGGTCCCCCTCGCCCCCTCCTCCCTCCCTCCCTCCCTTTTCTCTTTCCCTTCGTTCCTTTCCTTTCCCTTCAGTTCTTCCCTCTTTTCTTTCTTTTCCCCTTCCTTCCTTCCTTCCCTCCCGCCCTCTCCCTTTCCGTCGTTCTTTTCCCTTTCTCCTTCCCTTCCTTCCTTCCTTCCCCTTTCTTTCTTTCTTTCTTTCTTTCCTTCTTTTCTTTCTTTTTCCCCTTCCTTCCTTGCCTCTCCCTTTCCGTCGTTCTTTTCCCTTTCTCCTTCCCTTCCTTCCTTTCCCTGTCTTTCTTTCCTTCTTTCCTTTCTTTTCTCCTTCCTTCCTTCCTTCCTCTCCTCCCTCTCCCTATCCCTCGTTCTTTTCCCTTTCTTTCTTTCTTTCCTTCCTTCTTTTCTTTCTTTTCCCCCTTCCTTCCTTTCTCTTTCCCTTCATGTCTTTCTTTCTTTTCCTTCCTTCCCTTTCTCCTTCCCTTCTTTCCTCTCCCTTTCTCTCCTTCTCTCTTTCCCCCTTCCTTCCCTTTCTCTTTCCCTTCATGTCTTTCTTTTTTTTCCTTCCTTCCCTTTCTCCTTCCCCTCTTTCCTCTCCCTTTCTCTCCTTCTCTTTTCCCCTTCCTTCCCTTTCTCTTTCCTTTCTTTCTTACTTTCCTTCCTTCATTTCTTTCTTTCTTTTCCCCTTCCTTCCTTTCTCTTTCTTTCCTCCCCCTTCCTTCGTTCCTTCCTTCTTTTCTTTTCTTTCCTCCTTCCATCTCTTCCTCTCCCTTCCCTTCGTTCTTTTCCTTTTCCTTCCTTTTCCCCTTCCTTCCTTCCCTTCCTCTTCCTATCTCTCGTTTCCTTCGCTCCTTTCCCTGTCTTTCTTTCTTTCCTTCTTTCCTTTCCCTTCCTTTCTTTTCCTCTTCCCTTCCTTTCTTACCTGTCTTTAATTTCCTTTCACTTCTTTTCCTCCTTCCTTTTCCTTTCTTCCTCCGTTCCCAATCCCCTCTATTCTTTCTCCCTTTTCCAACCTTTTCCCCCGTCATCCTTCTCTTCCTTCCCTTTTTACCCAATTTCTTTCTTTCTTACCCTTTCTCCTTCCCTTCGTTCCTTTCATTTCTTTTTCTCCTGTTCTTTGCTTTGCCTTCACTTCTCCCTTCCTTCCTTCCTTCTCTTTCATTCCTTTCCTTCTGATATCCTTTTCTCCCTCGGACAACCTTTCCTCCTTTCCCTTCATCCTTTTTTCCTTTCCTCCCTCCTTCCCTCTTTCGTTCCTTTTCTTCTCTTTCCCCCTTCCTTTCTCTTAACCTTTGCTTGGTCTTCCTCCTTCCTTCCTTTGCTTAATTAATACTAATAATACTAATGTAAGACAAGGGTTCTGCTGGTGATAATTATTCCTTCCGGGTCTCCAAAGTGGGGCTTTCCTCCTCCTCCTTCTCTTTCTCCTTCATTCCTTCTTTCTTTCCTTCTCCTCTTCCTCCTTCTTTCCTTCTCCTCCTCCTCTTCTCCTTCCTTCCTTCTTCCCTCCTTCTTTCCTCCCCTTCATCTTTCCTTCCTTCTTTCCTTCTCTTCCTCCTTTCTTCCTTCTTTCCTTCTCTTCTCCTTCCTTCCTTCTTTCCTTCTCCTCCTCCTCTTCTCCTTCCTTCCTTCCTTCCTTCCTTCCTTCTTTCCTTCTCCTACTCCTCTTCTCTTTCTTTCCTTTTCCTCCTCCTCTTCTCCTTCTTTTCTTCTTCCCACTTTCTTTCCTCCTCCTTCTTTCCTTCCTTCTTTCCTCCTCCTTCCTTCTTTCCTCCCCCTTCTCCTTCTTTCCTCTTCCTCCTTCTTTCCTTCTTTTTTCCTCCCCCTTCTCCTTCCTTCCTTCTTTTGCTTTCATCCCTTTCTTTTCTTTCTTTCTTTCTTTCTTTCCCTTCTTCTTCCTACGGTTTTCCTGCTTCCTCCTACAATGCTTGAGACTCCGGGTCTCTCTGCTTGTGTGCCTTGAAGCCTGCCTTGCAAAACTATAACTCCCAGCATTTCTCACCATGATTCCCTAGCTTTGAGCAGTGTTGTTGTTGTTGTTTATTTATTTGAGTCAGGGCTGCACAAGCGGTCTCAAACCGCATTTCATTTGCAACAGCTTCGGGTCTGGAGAAAGAGAAGGGAGGTTGTTTGTGTGTTTGGTTGTTGGGGGGTTGTTGTTGTTGTTGTTGTGGTTCCTGCGTGGACTGGATTGCAACCTTTTCCAGATAGAAAAGCACTTTGAAAATGCCTCTGGAAAAAAATGGTTCTAATTTGCCTCCTTTGGAGTTGACTCCCTTGAATAGAGAAGGAAGGGCAAGATCACTCGATCCTAGGGCGGGAGGGGACCCCCAAAATCCATCTAGTCCAGCCCCCTTTCTCTTTGGAAGGCACCATCTAAGCCCTCCCGACAGATGGCCACCCAGCCTTTGGTGAAAAACCTCCAGAGAAGGTGGCTTCACTAAAACCTTTAGCCATTTGAGTCTCTCTTTGAGAATAAAGAGGACACACATAAATATCATCACCATCATCATCATCATTGGGGTGACCCCTTCCTTCCACTTGGCCCCTCTCTGGTGGAATTTTTTTGCTCAGAAATGGTCCCAAGGTTGATCTTCTTCCAGCTGAGAAGGTCTAATCAAAACAAAGTATCACCCTGATCAAAGCAAAGCATACCAAGCCAAAGGGCTTGTCGAACTACAACTCCCAGGCTTCCCTAGCCTTCAGCCCGTTCAGATGGGGTCAAAGTGATAGACAGATGAACAGATGAATAGACAGAAAGATGAACAGTTGACTAGATAGATAGACGAATAGATAGATGGATGGATAGATAGGTGGGTGGATAGATGAATAAATAGATGGGTTGAAGGATGAATAGATAAATGAGTAGATAGATTAATAGATAGATAAATAGATAAATGGATGGATGGATAGATAGATAGATGAATACATAGATAGATAGACGAATAGATAAGTGAGTGTGTGGATGGATAAATGGATGGATAGATAAATGAATGGATAGATGGATAGAAGATGAATAGATAAACAGATAGATGGATAGACAGATAAATAGATGGGTGGATAGATAGATAGATCAATAAATGGATAGATACATGACTAGATAGAAAGATGGGTGGATAGATAGATAGATAGATAGATAGATGACTAGATGGATAAATATATGGATGGGTGGATATACAGATAGCTGGATGAATAGATAGATAGATCTATCTATTCATAGATCGATCGATAGATAGATAGATAGATAGATAGATAGATGAATAGATAGATGAATAGATAGATGGATGGATGGATGGATAGATAATAGATGGATGGATAGATATATAGATGGATGGATGTATAGATAGATAGATAGATCTATAGATAGGTAGACAGATGAATAGATAAATAGATGGATGGATGGATAGATAGATATATAGATGGATGGATAGATAGATGGATGGATGGATGAATAGATAGATAAATAGATCTATAGATTGGTAGATAGATGACTAGATAGATGAATAGATAAATAGATGGATGGATAGATATATAGATAGATAGATGGATAGATAGATGGATGGATAGATAGATGGATGGATAGATAAATACATAGATCAATAGATGGGTGGATAGATGACTAGATAGATAGATAGATAGATAGATAGATAGATAGATAGATAGTTGACTGGATGAACAGATAAATGGATGGATGAATAGATAGATAAATTGATAGGTGGATGGATAGATAGATGAATGGATGGAAAGATATAGATGCATAGAAAGAAGGAAAGAAAGAAAGCTAGTTTCCAGCGTGGGCCTTTCTTCTCTGACGTGTCCCGACTTCTTGTTTCCCTTGTAATTCAATCCGATTCGCTTTCCCTTTGAAATCGCCGCGACCCCCCCCCCCCCCCCCCGAGGGAAAGGAACGAAAGAGTTCCACAACGCCGTTGTAACGAGGAAGGCTCTCCGTGGGTGCTGTTCTCTGGCCAAACGAAACCGTCACGAAAGAGGCCTCTGCCTCAGCCGGGATCCCAACCCACACGCGTGGCCCCTTCATGTGCCATCACACCCCCGCCCCACGCCAATTAGTTGCTCTATCTATCTATTCCTCTACTCATCCCTCTTTCTTTCTATCCATTTATCTTTCGGCACACCTTTCTGCCACCACTTGTCTATCGAATGGATCCTTTGTTGTTTTCTTGAACATATTGTTTATCTACATCTGTCTGCCTATCTATCTATCTATCTATCTATCTATTCATCTATCTACCTACCTATTGGATTAAATATATATTCATCCATCTGTCTATACATCCATCCATCTATTTGCCTATCTATATATCTATTCATCTATCTATCTGTCTATCTATCTGTCCATCCTTCTATCTATCTATTGGATGAAATATATATTAATCTATCTACCTACCTACCCATCCATCCATCTGTCTACTCACCTATCTATCTATTCATCTATCTTTCTATCATCTATCTATCTATCTATCTATCTATCTATCTATCTATCTATCTATCTATTCATTCATCCATCCGTCCATCTATCTATTCATCCATCCATCCATCTATCTATCTATTGGATGAAATATTAATCTATCTATCTATCTATCTATCTATCTACCTACCTACCTACCCATCCATCCATCCATCCATCCATCTATCTATACACAGTAGCTATCTATCCATCCATCCATGTATTAATCTATCTGTCCAATCATCTATTAATCTATCTATCTATCTATCTATCTATCTATCTACCTACCTACCCATCCATCCATCCATCTATCTATACACAGTAGCTATCTATCCATCCATCCATGTATTAATCTATCTGTCCAATCATCTATTAATCTATCTATCTATCTATCTATCTATCTACCTATCCATCCATCCATCCATTTATCTATATATTCATCTATCTACCTATTCATCAATCAATCAATCTATCCATCAATTTATATATGTATCCAGCCTTTAATCTCTTAATCAATTTGTCTATCTATCTACCTATCTATTCATCTATCTACCTATCCACCTATCTCTCTCTCTATATATATATATTCTTCTATCTATCTATCTATCTATCTATCTATCTATCCATCCATCCATCCATCCATCCATCCATTTATCTATTCACCTAACTTTATATCTATTTACCTATCTATCTATCCATCCATCCATCTATTCATCTTTTGTATCTATTTATCAATTCATCAATCTATATATCTATCCATCCATCTATCTATTAATCTATCTATCTATCTATCTATCTATCTATCTATCTATCTATCTCTCTATCTACAGTAGCTATCTATCCATCCATCCATGTATTCATCTATCTGTCCATCCTTCTTTCCAATCATCTATCTAGATATCTATCCCTATCTATCTATCTATCTATCTATCTATCTATCTATCTATCTATAATATTAATAATAATGTTATGTTATTGTTGTTATTACTATATCACATATTTATATATTATTATATATTAATGCTATTATATATATAACAGCAATAATATATAGCATATTCATAATAATAAATATACAACGTAATAACAACACACATTATTATTAATGATTTATAATAATATATTACAACAATAATAGATAATAGCAATCACATACACTATTATTAGTAATATGTAATAACAGATCATAATAGCAATATAAACAATATATAATATATTAATAATAATTTACCAAAAAATAATAACAATAAAATGCAACATATTATTATGAATAATATATAATAATAGAATCATAATATAGAATCATAATATAGAATCATAATAATAAACCTTATAATTATAGTAGCAACAAGAACCCAATATGTAATATGTTAACAATAATAATAAGAAAAACAGTATATAATATAATAATAATAAATATAATGAGAAAAATAGTAAATAATAATAATAAATGAGAAAATAACATATAATAATAAAAATATAATGAGAAAATAGTATATAATAATAATTGGGAAAATAACATATAATAATAATAAATGTGAAAATAGCATATAATAATAATAATAATAAATATAATGAGAAAAATATAATGAGAAAATAGTATATAATAATAATTGGGAAAATAACATAATAATAATACATGTGAAAATAGCATATAATAATAATAAATATAATGAGAAAAATATAATGAGAAAATAGTATATAATAATAATAAATGAGAAAATAACATAGGATAATAATAAATGAGAAAAATAGCATATAATAATAATAAATATAATGAGAAAAATATAATGAGAAAATAGTATATAATAATAATAAATGAGAAAATAACACAGAAGAAGAATAAATGAGAAAAATATAATAATAAATAAGAAAAATAGCATATAATAATAATAAATATAATGAGAAAAATAGTATATAATAATAATAAATGAGAAAAATAGCATATAATAATAAAAATAATGAGAAAAATAATATCTAATAATAAAAATACCATCAGAAAATAGTACTAATAATAATAATAATAATGTATTCCCATCCCCATTGGCAAACCATGTGCCCAGGGCCCAGTTTCCTCTCTTTCTTTCCCTTCTTCTGGTCCTTCCTTCCTTCCTTCCTTCCTTCCTTCCTTCCTTCCTTCCTTCCTTCCTTTCCCCATTCCCTCCATCTCTGGGTTGCATTTAATGCCCTATGAATATCCCTTCTTGAAAAAGAGATCCAACCTTTCCGGGTCTGGCTCCTTGCTGGACTTAGCCTGCCCTAGAATGCGGTTCAAACCCGCATTCTGTAGCCAGTGTAGACCCTTTCACCCTGCAGTTCAAGCCTGCATTCTATGGGCAGCCAGGCTCTTGCACCTGAGCTTCCTCCCACCGCCTCCCCTTCGGGAATTAGACCCGCTAATTAGTGCCTCTTGCATCTCATTATCTCATTTTCAAAGAGGAGGAGGGAGGGGGGGTGGGGGGGGGGAGGAAGGAGTTCAAACTGCAGGATTTGGCAGTGTAGACCCAGCCCTGGGGAGAAGGGGCTTGGAAGTGGGGGACCCTAACAGCACCCCCCCCCCAAAAAAAAAGCTTCCTTAAGAAATAATAGAGTTTGATCCATAATAATACCAAATGATAATACTATAGCTGGATAACAATAATAAAAATAATAAAATTGTATCACAATATAGTAATAATAATAATTTAAGGATAATAATAATGTAATATTATTAATCATAATTTAATAATAATGTGATAATAGTAATTTTATAATAAATAATATATAATATAATATAACAATAATTTATTATTATAATAATGTAATAATAGTAATTTTATAATAACAATATAATTTAACAATAATTTATTATAATAATAATGTAATAATAGTAATTTTATTATAATGATACCATTTAATAATAATTTATTATTATGGCAATGTAATAATACTATAATAATAGTTATTTTGTTATAATGATACCATTTAATAATAATTTATTATAATAATGTAATCATAATGTAATAATAGTTATTTTATTATAATGATACCATTTAATAATAATTTATTATTATGGTAACGTAATCATAATGTAATAATAGTAATTTTATTATAATGACACAATTTAATAATAATTTATAATAATAATGTAATCGTAATGTAATAGCAATTTTATTATAATAATATAATGTAATAATAATTTCTAATAATAATAATGTAATCATAATGTAATAATAGTAATTTCATAATGACACAATTTAATAATAATTTATTATAATAGTAATGTAATCATAATATAATAGCAATTTTATTATAATAATATAATGTAATAATAATTTCTAATAATAATAATGTAATCATAATGTAATAATAGTAATTTCATAATGACACAATTTAATAATAATTTCTTATAATAATAATGTAATCATAATGTAATAGCAATTTTATTATAATAATATAATGTTATAATAATTTATTATTATAATAAGGTAATCATAATGTAATAATAGTAATTTCATAATGACATAATTTAATAATAATTTATTATAATAATAATGTAATCATAATGTAATAGCAATTTTATTATAATGATATAATTTAATAATAATTTATTATTATAATGTAATAATGTATAATAATAATAATGTATAACAATAATTATTATAATGTTATAATAATAATGGAGTTTGATGAATAATAATCAATAATGATGGTGGTGGTTAAAAAATGGATGATGATGGTGATGAGGAGGATGATTCTGATTGGGTTCCACCTTCTGCAGGAGGAGCTCTCCCAGGTCCTGAAACCTGCCCAGTTCCCTTAGAGTGGGAGGCAAAGCCAGGAGTGGATAGGCCGCTCCATTGACATGGAAGGAAGGCTTTTCCCTCCGCTTCTTCCTCTTTCCCAGTTGGAAATCAGTTTCGGAAGTTCCTCCCAAAACCCTGGAGTCGACTCCATGGCCTTGAAACAGGGGAGACGTAGTTTTCCGAGGCCCCAGGAGGAAAAGGAGGGAAGGAGAAAGAGGAGGAGGAAGGAGGTGGGGAGGGGAGGGAAGACAAGAAGGAAGAGGGGGAGGAAAGGCATGAAAAAATAATGAGGAAGAAGAGGAGGAAATGGAGAAAATAGAGAAGAGGGGGAGGAAAAGCATGAAAAGAGAAAGAGGAAGAGGAGGAAAGGGAAGACAAGAAAGAAGAGGGGGAGGAGAGGATTGAAAAGAAAAAGAGGAAGAAAAGAAGGAAAAAATAGAGAAAGAGGAGGAGAGGAGTGAAAGGAGAAAAAGGGAGAGGAAAAGAAGGAAGAAGCAGAAAAGGAAGAGGAGGAGGGGGGAATGAAAGGAGGACGAAGAAGGAGAAGAAGGGAAGAAAGAAGGAAAAGTAGGAGACGAAGAATGATAGGAGGAAGAGGAAGAAAAGAAAAAAGAAGCACAGAAGGAAGAGGTGGGAAAAGAGGAGGAGGAAGAAAAGGAAGGAAGAAGAGGAGAGCAATCAAAAGAGAAAGAGAAGGAGGGAAAGGAAGAAAAGAAGGAAGAAGCAGAAAAGGAAGAGGAGGAGGGGAGGAATGAAAGGAGGAGAGGAAGAATGATAGAAGAAGAAAAAAAGAAAAAAGAAGTGGAGAAGGAAGAGGAGGGAAAAAAGAAGGGAGAAAAGAAGGAAGAGGTGGGAAAAGAGGAGGAGGAAGAAAAGGAAGGAAGAAGAGGAGAGCAATCAAAAGAGAAAGAGAAGGAGGGAAAGGAAGAAAAGAAGGAAGAGGGAAGGAATGAAAGGAGGAGGAGGAAAAAAGAAGGAGAATGAAAGAAGAAAGAGGAGTAGGAGGCAGAAAGGAGAAAGAGGAGGAGGCAGATGAGGAGAGGAATGAAAAGAGGGAGAGGAGGAGGAGGAAAAGAAGGAATGAAGGGAGAAGGAGGAAGAAAGAAGGATGAGAATGAAAGGAGAAAGAGGAGTAGGCAGATGAGGAAAGGAATGAAAATAGGGAGAGGAGGAGGAAAAGAAAGAAAAGAAGGAATGAACGGAGGAAGA
Source organism: Anolis sagrei (assembly GCF_037176765.1). Taxonomy (NCBI): domain Eukaryota; kingdom Metazoa; phylum Chordata; class Lepidosauria; order Squamata; family Anolidae; genus Anolis; species Anolis sagrei. Next base: position 798,713 of record NC_090031.1, on the reverse strand, counting down.
GGAAGGAAGAAGGAGGAGAAAGAGGAGGAGGCAGATGAGGAGAGGAATGAAAAGAGGGAGAGGAGGAGGAAAAGAAAGAAAAGAAGGAATGAAGGGGAAGAGGAAGAAAGAAGGAGGAGAATGAAAGGAGAAAGAGGAGGAGGAAGCAGATGGGGAGAGGAATGAAAAGAGGGAGAGGAGGAGGGGAGGAGGAAAAGAAATAAAAGAAGGAAGAGGAAAGGAATGAAAGGAGGAAGAGGAAGAAAGAGAGGAGTGAAAGAAGGAGAATTAAAGGAGAAAGAGGAGGAGGAGGCAGATGAGGAGGAAAGGAATGGAAAGAGGGAGAGGAGGAGGAAGAGAAAGAAAAGAAGGAATGAACAGAGAAGGAAGGAAGAAGGAGGAGAATGAAAGGAGAAAAAGGAGGCAGGCAAGAAAGAGAGGAATGAAAAGAAGGAGAGAAGGAAGAAGAGGAGGAGAAAAAGGAGGAGGAAGGCGGGGAGGAGGCTTCTCTTCCTTCGCGCGTGGAGTGAGTGAGTGAGTGAGTGAGTGAGTGGGGGCCCCTCCCCTCCCGAAAGGGGGCGTGGCGTGGGGGGCGTGGCCCCTCCCCTTTCCTCCCACGTGCTTCCCATTTCCAAAGTGGGAGGGGGGGGGCTGGTTCGGGAGCCTCGTCGGCGCCTCAGTCGGAGCTTCGGAGCGGCTGCTGCTTCTTCTCCTTCTTCTCCTCCGTCCGCTCCGTCTTCTTCTTTCCTTCCTTCTTTATTCGGAAGGAAGGAAGGAAGGAAGGAAGGGAAGGAAGAGAGCCGTCGAGGCGGGTCAGCCAATGGGCGGCGGGCCCGACGTGATGTCAGCCAAGAGGTAGAAAAAGGCGCGGAGGAAAGAAAGAAGGAAGGAAAGAAGAGAAGAGGGAGCAGCGGGTCGGCCTCTTTCCCCTCTCCTTTTGTGCTTTGGAGGAAGAAGGAGAAGAGGAAGGAAAGAAGGGAGAAGGAGGAGGAAGAGAGGACGAGATCCACCCGAGTTGAGGGGAGGAAGAAGAAGGAAAGGAAGGAAATAAAGGAGGAGGAAAAGAAGGAGCGGCGGAAAACGGGATTCTGTGCTTCGGAGGAAGAGAGGAAGCAGAAGAAGAAGAAGTGGGAGGAACGAGAAGAAAGAAAGGAAGGAAAGGAAGAAAGAAAGGAGGAGGAAGAGAAGCGGCGGAGTTCTCTTTTCCCTCTTCTTCTGTGCTTTGGAGGAAGAAGAAGTGAAAAGAAGGAAGGAACGAAAGAAAGAAAGGAGGAGGAGGAAAAGAAGAGTTAGTTCGGCCTTTTTTCACCCTCTCCTGCGTTTTGGAGGAAGAGAGGAAGAAGAAGTGGGAGAAAGGAACGAAATAACGGAAGGAGGAGGAAAGGAAGAAGCGTCGGGTCGGCCTTTTCCCCTCTTTCCTTCTGTGTTTTGAAGGAAGAGAGCAAAGAAGTGGGAGAAATAAAAGGAGGAGGAGGAGAAGAAGCAGCTGAGGACCCCCCCCCCCTCGCCTTCCGTGTTTTGGAGGAAGAAAGGAAAGGAGAAGTGGAAGAAAGGAAGGAAAGAAAGAAAGGAGGAGGAGAAGCGGCGGAGTTCTCTTTTCCCTCTCTTTCTGTGCTTTGGAGGAAGAGCGGAAGGAGAAAAGAAGAGAGGAGGAGGAGGAGAAACGTCGGACGGGATGAAGCCGGCCTCCTTTTCCTCTCCTTCCACGCTTTAGAGGAAGAGAGGAAAGAAGAAGAAGAAGAAGTGGAGGTCTTTTCCTTCTCTTTCTGTGCTTTGGAGGAAGAGGGGAAGAAGGAGGGAAAGGAAGGAAAGAAGAGAGGAGGAGGAGAAACAGAGGAAGACGGGATGAGGTCGCCCTCCTTTTCCTCTCCTTCCATGCTTTAGAGGAAGAGAGGAAAGGAGAAGAAGAAGTGGAGGTCCTTTCCCTCTCTTTTTGTGCTTTGGAGGAAGAGAGGAAGAAAGGGGAGAAAGGAAGGAAAGAGGAGAAGCTGCTGAGCCTCCTTTTCCTTTAGAGGAAGAGAGGAAGAAGGAGTCCCCCCCCCCTCTCCTTCTGTTTTGAAGAAGTGGAAGAAAGGAAGGAAGGAAAGGAGGAGAAGAGGCGTCGGGTCGGCCTCTTTTCCCTCCCCGTCTGTGCTTTAGACGGAAGAAGATCCTCTCTTTCTGTGCTTTAGAGGAAGAGAGGAAGGAGAAGTGGAAGGAAGGCAGAGGAGGAGGAGAAGAAGAAGGAGTAGCGGATCGGCCTCCCTTTCCTCTCCTTCTCTGCTTTGGAGGAAGAGAAGTGGAGGGAAAGGACTGAAAGGAGAAAGTAAAAGAGCAGAAGGAGGCGGAATAAAGGGAGGAAGAAGAGGTGGAGGAAGAGGAGGAGGAGAAGAAGGAGCAGTTGATCGGCCTCCATTTCCTCTCCTTCTTTGCTTTGGAGGAAGAGGAGGAGAAGTGGAGGGAAAGGACTGAAAGGAGAAAGTAAAAGAGCAGAAGAAGACGGAATAAAGGGAGGAAGAAGAGGTGGAGGAAGAGGAGGAGAAGAAGAAGAAGGAGCAGCGGATCGGCCTCCCTTCCCTCTCCTTCTCTGCTTTGGAGGAAGAGGAGGAGAAGTGGAGGGAAAGGACTAAAAGAGCAGAAGGAAGCGGAATAAAGGAATAAAGGGAGGAGGAAGAGGTGGAGGAAGAGAAGGAGGAAGAAGAGAAGGAAGAATTGAAGGAGAGGAGGAGGAGGGATGGCGCGCTCACTTTCTCCGCCTTGGTAGGAGGAAGGGGAAGAGGAGGAGGAAGGCTGCTGGTTCTTCTTCTTCTCCTTCTCCTGGCTGGGCTGGGGCGCCAGGCCGCGCTCTCTTCTCCTCCTCCTCCTCCTCCTGCTGCTCTTCTTGCTTCTGGTGGATCGGGGCCATGCTCTTCCACAGCCTGTCCGGCGGAGGGGCCGAGCTGCACGGCGTGATCGACGAGATGGACCGGAGGGCCAAGGGAGAAGCGCCCGCCATCAGCTCCGCCATCGACCGGGGAGACACCGAGACGGTAAGCCAGGAAAGAAGGGAGGAAGGAGGAGGAAGAGAGGAGGAATTAAGGAAGGAAGGAGAAGGAGAAAGAGGAGGAAGGAGAGGAGGAGGAGGAAAAAAAGAAGGAAGGAAAGAAGGAAGGAAGTAAGGAGAAGGAGAAAGAGGAGGAAAGAAGGAAGGAAGGAGGAAGAGGAGGAAGGAAGGAAAGGAAGAGGAGGGAAAAAAGAAGGAAGGAAGCAGGAAAGGAGGAGAAGAGGAGGAAAGAAGGAAGGAGAATGACGAGGCAAAGGAGAAAGGATGAAAGGAAGGAAGGGGATGAGGAGAAAGAGAAGAGGAAGAGAGGAAGGAAGGAAGGAGAGGAGGAGGAAAAAGGAAGGAAAGGAGAGAAGGAAGTAAGTAGGAGGAAAAAAGAAAGGAAAGAAAGGAGGAGGAGAAAGAGGAGGAAGGAAGGAAGGAGAAGAGGAGGATGAGGAGGAAAGAGAGGGAAGGAGAGGAGGAGGCAAAAGGAAGGAAGGAAAGAGGAGGAGAAGAATGGGAAGGAGGAAGGTATGAAGAAGGAGAAGGGGAAAGACCGAACGAGGAGGAGAGGAGGAGGAGAAGGAAGAAAAGAATAAGGAGAGGAGGAAGGAATGAAGGAAAGAGATGAGGAGGAAAAGAAGGAAAGAAGGAAGGGAAGAAAGAAAGAAAGGAAGTCAGAAGAAAGAGGACGAAGGAAGGAAGGAAGGAAGGAGAAAGAGGAGGAGGAGGAGGAGGAAGGCCCCCCACTCCAGCCCCTGAACAAATAATTCCCACCCAGCAGAACCCATGTCTTACATTATGATTATTAGAATTAGTAGTATGATTAATAATTAATGATCCTCACGGAATGAACAATATTGATCACCCAACAGAGCCCCCGCCTTACATTTGTACTATGGTTATTATTATCAGTAGTAATATTAATTAATAAGAATACTATTAGTGTCTTAGGTCTCATGATTATTTTGGTTGATTTCATTTTACTGGGATTCTTATATACTTCACTATTAGGATGACATTTCCTTTCCTTTCACTAGTAGTGTTCTGGCCGTAGCATTATTATTTTTTCTACTGTTATTATTCTTTCACTGTTAGTCTTTTTCTGTTGTTATTAATACTTTATTCTACTATTTCATTTTATTTCACTTTTCTTATTTCACTATATGATTATTTTATTTTTCCATTATTATTATTATTATTCCATTTTACTATTGGTATTTCACGATTATTAGTTTATTTGACTATTATTATTTCATTTTTTGATTTCACTATTGGTATTTTTACTATATTATTATTATTATCATCAAACCATTATTATTATTATTATTATACAATTGTTTCATTTTATTATTATTATTATTATTATTATTTTACTATTATTATCATTTCATTTTATCTTACTCCCAGTATTTATCATTCTTTCCTTTTAGTATTTTACTCTTATTATTATTATTATTTTACTATAATTATTTCATTTTGTTTCTCTATTGGCATTTTTACTATATTATTATTATTATTATTATTATTATCATCATCATCAACCCATTATTATTATTATTATTTCATTTTGTTTCTCTATTGGCATTTTTACTATATTATTATTATTATCATCATCATCAACCCATTATTATTATTATTATTATTATTATTATTATTATTTCTCTATTGGCATTTTTACTATATTATTATTATTATCATCATCCCATTATTATTATTATTATTATTTCATTTTGTTTCTCTATTGGCATTTTTACTATATTATTATTATTATTATTATTATCATTATCATCAACTCATTATTATTATTATTATCATCATCAACAACAACTCATTATTATTATTATTATTATTATTATTTCATTTTGTTTCTCTATTGGCATTTTTACTATATTATTATTATTATCATCAACCCATTATTATTATCATTATTATTCCATTTTACTATTACTCTTATTATTTTACTATCATTATCATTTCATTTTATCTTACTGTCACTACTGACTTTATTATTATTATTTCCTGTTACTTTTAGTATTTTTCTATAATTATTTTACTGTTATTATTTCATTTTACTATTATTATTTTACTGTTAATATTCCAATGCGTTTCACTCTTAGTGTTTTTACAATTATTTTGTTTCACTTGATTTTTACTATATTCTTATTATTTCGTTTTGCCATTAATATGTCACTATATTATTATTTTTATTGGGTAGACGGGTTTTTGTGCAGATTCAGAACAATAGATAGATAGATAGATAGATAGATAGATGGATGGATAGATAGATAAATAGAAAGATGGATGGATGGATAAATACATAGACAGACAGATAGATACATAGATACATAGATAAATAAACAGATTGATGGATAGATAGATAGATAGATAGATAGATAAATAAATAGAAAGATGGATGGATGGATAAATACATAGATAGATAGATAGATAGATAGATAGATAGATAGATGGATGTCACAATAATAGTCAAATATAAGCATAACAGTAAAATAAAATAAGACCCAAAATACGAATATAATAGTATTCTTATGGATGATTAGATAGATACATAGATAGATGGATGGATGGATAGATATATAGATACACAGATAGATAGATAAATATATAGATAGATGAATGGATGGATGGATAGATACATAGATGGGTGGATAGATAGATACATGGATACATAGATAAATACATGGATGAATGGATAGATGGATAGATACATAGATATATAGATAAATACTTAGATGAGTGGATGGATGGATGGCTGGATAGATACATAGATAAAAATATAGATGAATGGGTGGATGGATGGATAGATACAAAGATAGATAAATAAAAACATAGATGGATGGATAGATAGATAAATTCAAAGATAGATAAATAAATACATAGATGGATGGATGGATAGATAGATAGATAGAAACAAAGATAGATAAATACATGGATGGATGGATAGATAGATAGATAGATACAAAGATAGATAAATACATAGATAAATACATAGATGAATGGGTGGATGGATGGATGGATAGATAGATAGATACAAAGATAGATAAATAAATACATAGATGAATGGATGGACAGATAGATAGATACAAAGATAAATACATAGATGAATGGGTGGATGGATGGATGGATAGATAGATACAAAGATAGATAGATAAATAAATACATAGATGAATGGATGGATAGATAGATTGATAGATACAAAGATAGATAAATAAATACATAGATGAATGGATGGATACATAGATAAAACATAGATGGATGGATGGATATATATATACATAAATACAAAGATAGATAAATAAATACATAGATGAATGGATGGATGGATAGATACAAAGAAAGATATATACAAAGATGGATTGATAGATAGATACAAAGATAGATAGATAAATACACAGATGAATGGATGGAAAGATAGATATATACAAAGACAGATAGATAAATACATAGATGAATGGGTGGATGGATGGACAGATAGATAGATAGATAGATACATAGATGGATGGATAGATAAACAGTGATGACTTTAAGAAGGGCTTAAGCCAGAGGAGAAAACAGAAGGGAGAGAATGGTGTTTCCCCGAGTTTTTCTGGACCAATTGGGGGGGGGGGGGGAGTTCTCTTCTTCGCCTTTAATTCGCATTAAAGTTCCCCTTTGAAGCGGGACCAAAATAGTTTCCAATGCGGACGGGTTTCCTTTTTTTCCGAGTGCGGAGAAGCACCTCCAAACCGATTTCTGGGGAGACCTTGAGAGGCTGAAATGGACTCATTTCCTTGGGCGGAATTCTGTCCTGTTTGGGTCGGGGAGAGAAGTAGGACCCAAAGTGGCCCCAGAACTACTTTTTCCCCCCAATCCGAATCTCTTTTTGCCTCTTTTTCAATCCGAATCGTTGGAAAACTCGCTTCTCCCTGCTTTGGGACGCTCCGAAACAACCGAAACCGCACTTGTGTTTGTGAACACTTTCCTCTTGTGTTTTGATTCGAAGTTGGAGGTTCCCACGGATTTCGGACTGACTTGTTATTGTTGTTGTTGTTGTTGTTGTTGTTGTTTGGGGAGCCTTTGGGTCTACTTCCGAGTCAACCCAAGCCTCTTTTCGACCGTTTATTCAATCCGAATCGGGGCCCCGCTTTGAGCAAGTCAAGATCCGAGCTAAGAGGGGAGAAAGGTTTCCTTTCCTTTCCTATCTCTCTGATTTAGAGGGGATCTACACTGCCAATTTAACGCAGATTGAACTGCCTGGTGCTGTCTGATATTTGGGTCTACACTGGCTCTATAATGCGGTTCAAAATGCATTATTTGGCAGAGGATATCCGGCCCCAGAGGGAGAGAAAAAGAAAGAAAAGAAGGAAGGAAGGAAAGAAAGAAAGGAAGGAAGGAAGGAAAGAAAGGAAGGAAAGAAAGAAAAGAAGGAAGGAAAGAAAGAAAAGAAGGAAGGAAGGAAAGAAAGGAAGGAAAGAAAGAAAGGAAGGAAGGAAAGAAAGGAAGGAAAGAAAGAAAAGAAGGAAAGAAAGAAAAGAAGGAAGGAAGGAAAGGAAGGAAGGAAGGAAGGAAGGAAAGAAAGAAAAGAAGGAAGGAAAGGAAGGAAGGAAAGAAAGAAAAGAAGGAAGGAAGGAAGGAAGGACCCAATGCTTTAACTTTCTTGGGGTCTGGATACTATTATTATTATTATTATTATTATTATTATTATTAAATTATTAATATTATTATAGTAATTATTAATATTATAGTATCGTTCTATCTATTATTATAGTGTATTATATTATTATAATACTATTATAAATATTTTATATATGATTATTATAGTCTATTAGATTATTATGTCATTATATTATTATTATTATTAAATTATTAATATTATAGTATTGTTCTATTCTATTATTATAGTGTATTATATTATTATAATACTATTATAAATATTTTATATGTAATTATTATAGTCTATTAGATTATTATGTCATTATGAATATTATATTATTATTAAAATTATAGAATTTTAGATTATTATTTCATTACTAATCTTATATTATTAGATTCTTATAATATTATTATATTATTATTATAGTGTATTATAATATTATTATTAACACTATTATAGCCTATCCGATTACTATTTCATTATTAATATTGTATTATTAGATTATTATATTATGATTATTCTATTATTTTATTATTATTATGGTGTATTACTTTAATATTATTATTTCTGTTATAATATATTAGTTCACTATTTTTCATTATTAAGATTGCATTATTATATTGTTACTTTATGGTTATTCTATTATTATATATTTGTTTGTTTGTTTGTTTCCTACATTTATATCCTGCCCTTCTCCGCCCCCAAAGGGAACTCATTATTATCTTATTGTTATATTATTATTCTATTATAATATAATATATATATATTATTCTATTCTATACTATTATTATTCTATTATAATATATTATAATAGGAGGGAGAGGAAGAGGGAAAGGAGAGAAGGAAGGAAAGAAAGAAGAGTAGAGAAGGAGGGAAGGAGAGAAGGAGGGAGGGGAAGAGGGAAAGGAGAGAACGAAGGAGAGAAAGAAGAGTAGAGAAGGAAGGAAGGAGAAAAGGAGGGAGAGAAAGAGGAAAAGGAGAGAAGGAGGAAGAGGGAAAGGAGAGAAGGAAGAAGAGAAAGAAGAGTAGAGAAGGAAGGAGAGAAGGAGGAAGAGGAAGAGGGAAGGAGAGAAGGAAGGAAAGAAAGAAGAGTAGAGAAGGAAGGAAGGAGAGAAAGAAGTAGGGAGAGGAAGAGGGAAAGGAGAGAAGGAAGGAGAAAAAGAAGAGTAGAGAAGGAAGGAGAGAAGGAGGGAGAGAAAGAGGGAAGGAGAGAAGGAAGGAAAGAAAGAAGGGTAGAGAAGGAAGGAAGGAAAGAGGGAAAGAAGGAGGGAAGGAGAGAAGGAAGGAAAGAAAGAAAGGTAGAGAAGGAAGGAAGGAAAGAGGGAAAGAAGGAGGGAAGGAGAGAAGGAAGGAAAGAAAGAATGGTAGAGAAGGAAGCAAGGAGAGAAGGAGGGAGAGAAAGAGGGAAGGAGAGAAGGAAGGAAAGAAAGAATGGTAGAGAAGGAAGCAAGGAGAGAAGGAGGGAGAGAAAGAGGGAAGGAGAGAAGGAAGGAAAGAAAGAAGGGCAGAGAAGGAAGGAAGAAGGAGGGAAAGAAAGAGGGAAAGAAGGAGAGAAGGAAGGAAAGAAACAATGGTAGAGAAGGAAGGAAGAAGGAGGGAGAGAAAGAAGGAGAGAAGGAAGGAAAGAAAGAATGGTAGAGAAGGAAGCAAGGAGAGAAGGAGGGAGAGGAAGAGGGAAGGAGAGAAGGAAGGAAAGAAAGAATGGTAGAGAAGGAAGCAAGGAGAGAAGGAGGGAGAGAAAGAGGGAGAGAAGGAGGGAAGGAGAGAAGGAAGGAAAGAAAGAATGGTAGAGAAGGAAGCAAGGAGAGAAGGAGGGAGAGAAAGGGAGAGAAGGAAAGAAAGGTAGAGAAGGAAGGAAAGAGAGAAGGAAATAACAAAGTGAAAGAGGGAAGGAAGGAAGGAGAGAATTCTATACTATTATTATTCTATTATAATATATTATATCAATAGAATAATAGAGTAATAATAAAATAATAGAATTGAATAATAATAATAATAGTATTACTACTATTATTGAGAAGCCACTGCCTGAATGGATCTGTTCCCAATGCGACAGATCTGAATGCCTTCCTTCCTGGACTTCCCTATTATTAGTGTTATTAGGATTATGATTATCATCATCATCATCCCATTAGGAGACCCTTTGCTTGCCTTTCTTTTCCTACCCCCCCCCCTTTCTTTTGCCAATGGGACCGGGTGGGAAAAAGGGGCCCCTAAAGTCCTTGGAAGGGTCACACCAAAGCATCTCCTCAAAGCCACATCCTGAAATATATAATAATAATTATTATTATCATTATTACTACCCTGATTTTTCTCTCTTCCGCCCTCCAAAGATATTATATTAACGGTCTCTAAGTTAGGAACCCTTGAAATTGGTTTCTGAAAACCTTACCCATAGATACCAATAGAAATAAGTTTTCATACTGGTGTTTTCTATGACTAGCCCTCCCTGCATTGCTGTGACCCAGTCTGTGTTTTGTGTGTGTGTATATTTGTGTAAATGTGTATATATGTGGTTTTGTGCATGTGCTGTAGTGTCTTTTTGCTTTTGTGGCCTTCTAAGTCTCTTCTGCTGTGTTTTTCAGTGTTTTTTATGAGTTACTAGCGGTGGCCAACCTTTCCTTCCTCTTTCTCTCCTTCTCTCCTTCCTTCCCTGTTTTTCTTTCCCTTCTTCTTTCTTCCTTCTCTATCTGTTTCTTTTCTCACTTCCTTTGCTCTTTGGTTCCACCCTTCCTTGTCTCTTTCCTTCCTTCCCTCCCTCTTTCTCTCTTTCGTTCCTTCCTTCCTTCTTTCACTTTTTTATTTCCTTCTCTCCTTCCTTCCTTCTCTATCTTTCTTTCTTTCTTTCATTCATTCATTCATTCATTCTCTCCTTTCCTCCCTCTTTCTCTCCCTCCTCTCTTCATTCCTTCTCTACCCTTCTTCCTTTCCTTCCTTCTCCTTTTCTCCTTCTTTCCCTCTTTCTCTCCCTCCTTCTCTCCTTCCTTCCTTCTCTACCTTTCTTTCTTTCCTTCTCTCCTTTCCTCCCTCTCCCTCCTTCTCTCCTTCCTTCTCTACCCTTCTTTATTTCTTTCCTTCTCTCCTTCCCTCCTTCTTTCCCTCTTTCCCTCCCTCCCTCCTTCTCTTCTTCCTTCCTTCCTTCCTTCCTTCCCTCCTTCTCTACTCTTCTTTCTTTCTTTCCTTCCTTCCCTCCTTTCCCTCTTCCTCTCCCTCCTTCTTTCCTTCCTTCTTTCTCTACCCTTCTTTCTTTCCTTCTCTTCTTCCCTCATTCTTTCCCTCTTTCTCTCCCTCCTTCTCTCCTTCCTTCCTTCTCTACTCTTCTTTCCTTCCTTCCTTCTCTCCTCCTTCTCTCCTTCCTTCCTTCTCTACCCTTCGTTCTTTCTTTCCTTCTCTCCTTCCCTCCTTCTTTCCCTATTTTTCTCCCTCCTTCTCTCCTTTCTTTTCTACCCTTCTTTCGTTCCTTCCTTCTCTCCTACCCTCCTCCTCTCCTTCTTTCTTTCCTTCCCTCTTTCTGTGTATGTATTGTGTGTGTGTGTGTGTGTGTGTGCATATATGTGTGTATATGTGTGTGTTTGTGTATATATATATGGTTTTACACATGCAGTGTAATGTATTTTTATTTTTGGGGTTTTTTACGTCTCTTCCGCTGTGTTTTCTAGTGTTTTTCTGAGTGATGGTCACTCGTTGGCCTGAGAGGGGTCTTGTGTCCAAATTTGGTGTCCACTTACCCAGTGGTTTTGGAGTTGTGTTAATCTCACAAATGAACATTACATTTTTATTTATATAAATGGTGTATTTTTCCCCATGTCGGATAACAACAACAACAACAATGTGGTCATGGTTATTATTATTGTTATTATTATTATTATTATGACGATATTAATAGTATTATTAGTAGTCGTTGTATTATTATTTGGATGATGGCTAGCAATATTCCAATTAGGAAGACTATAATTATGATTCCACCAAACACTGAGAACATGTTCTGTTCCTCATTGGAAAGTGTTGTTTCCTGTTTAATTGCGCGGCTCTTACTCAAAGCAGATAATCATTCACATGATCTGCTTTGGACTGAGTCATATGAGTCTACACTATCAGATAATCCAGTTCAAAGCAGATAATCTGGATTTTGTGTAGCATTGTAGCTGTGGGAATGAGTTCGGAAACTTCCGTTGTTTTGGTGGCAGCTGTGAACTAGGCCGAGTTGGTTGAGACTCCAGGATGGGATAGTCATTGCAAAACTAGAGCAAATGCGTGCTTGAGAGACATACAAGTGGAAATATGCATGCCATACTTACGTCTATCTCTCTATTTCTATATAGAGGCAGTCCCTGAGTTACAAACAACCAACTTACAAACCAACTATAGATAGTAACATCCAGGAAGGAGCAAAGTTTGTGCTTGATAGACATACAAGTGAAAATATGTATGCCATACCTCTGCCTTTACCTCTACCTCTCTGTCTCTATCCCTATCTCGATCTCGAGGCAGTCCCTAAGTTACAAACATCCTACTTACAAGCAACTCGTGGGGCCAACTATAGATAGTAAGATCCAGGAAAGAGCAAAGTTTGTGCTTGATAGACATACAAGTGAAAATATATACATCTATCTCCATCTATCTCTATATAAAGGCAGTCCCTGAGTTACAAACATCCCACTTACAAGCAATAGTGGGGCCAACTATAGATAGTAACATCCAGGAAGGAGCAAAGTTTGTGTTTGATAGACACACACGTGAAAATATATATGCCATACATTTATCTCTATCGCTATATCTATATCTCCATCTTCATCTATCTGTATCTCTATATAGAGGCAGTCCCTGAGTTACAAAACATCCCACTTACAAACAACTTACATTCCACTTACTTACAAGCAACTCGTGGGGCCAACTATAGATAGTAACATCCAGGAAGGAGCAAAGTTTGTGTTTGTAGACATACAAGTGAAAATATATACATCTCTCTCCATCTGTCTCTATATAGAGGCAGTCCCTGAGTTACAAATATCCCACTTACAGGCAACTCGTGGGGTCAACTATAGATAGTAACATCCAGGAAGGAGCAAAGTTTGTGTTTGATAGACACACACGTGGAAATATATATGCCATACATTTATCTCTATCGCTATAACTATATCTCCATCGTCATCTATCTGTATCTCTATATAGAGGCAGTCCCTGAGTTACAAACATCCCACTTACTTACAAACAACTTGTGGGGCCAATTATAGATAGAAATGTCCCGGAGGGAGCAAAGTTTGTGTTTGATAGACACACACATGAAAATATGTATGCTATACATTTATATCTATCTCTATCTCCATCGTCATCTATCGCCATCTCTATATAGAGGCAGTCCCTGAGTTACAGAACATCCCACTTACAAACAACTTACATTCCACTTACTTATAAGCAACTCGTGGGGCCAACTATAGATAGAAACGTCCAGGAGGGAGCAAAGTTTGTGCTTGATAGACATACAAGTGAAAATATATACATCTCTCTCCATCTGTCTCTATATAGAGGCAGTCCCTGAGTTACAAAACATCCCACTTACAAACAACTTACATTCCACTTACTTACAAACAACTCGTGGGGCCAACTATAGATAGAAACGTCCAGGAGGGAGCAAAGTTTGTGCTTGATAGACATACAAGTGAAAATATATACATCTCTCTCCATCTGTCTCTATATAGAGGCAGTCCCTGAGTTACAAAACATCCCACTTACAAACAACTTACATTCCACTTACTTACAAACAACTCGTGGGGCCAACTATAGATAGAAACGTCCAGGAGGGAGCAAAGTTTGTGCTTGATAGACATACAAGTGAAAATATATACATCTCTCTCCATCTGTCTCTATATAGAGGCAGTCCCTGAGTTACAAAACATCCCACTTACAAACAACTTACATTCCACTTACTTACAAACAACTCGTGGGGCCAACTATAGATAGAAACGTCCAGGAGGGAGCAAAGTTTGTGCTTGATAGACATACAAGTGAAAATATGTATGCTATATATCTATCTCCATCTCCATATATCTCCATCTCTATATAGAGGCAGTCTCTGAGTTACAAACATCCCACTTACAAACAACTTACATTCCACTTACAAACAACTCGTGGGGCCAACTATAGATAGAAACGTCCAGGAGGGAGCAAAGTTTGTGTTTGATAGACACACAAGTGAAAATATGTATGCCTTACATCTATCTCTGACTCCATTTTCATCTATCTCAACATAGAGGCAGTCCCTGAGTTACAAACATCCCACTTACAAACAACTTACATTCCACTTACTTACAAACAGCTCACGGGGCCAACTATAGATAGAAGCATCCAGGAGAGAGCAAAGTTTGTGCTTGATAGACGTACAAGTGGGAAAACTATAGCAAAATGTGCTTCTTTGTCTGGTAAATGCAAACTTTGTGCAATGTGTTGTCGAGGATGTTCACGGCCGGAATCCCTGGCTTGTTATGAGTTTTCGGGGCTGTCTGGACATGTTCCGGAAGCATTCTCTCCTGACGTTTTGCCCACGTCTATGGCAAGGATCCTCAGAGGATGTGACTTCTGTTGGAAACTAGGGAAGGGTATATATGTGTGTGTGTGTGTGTTTGTGCATGTGGAATGATGTCCAGGGTAGGAGAAAGAAGTCTTGTCTGCTGGAGGCAATTGTGAATGTTGCTATTGATCACCTTGATTAGCATTTAATGGACTTGTTTTCCCAATTTTTAAAAAAATGATAAACCAATTAGCAAATGGCATTGATAACCCAGGGACCAAAATGGTGTGACATAGTGTTATGATTGGTATTGGTGTTCGCATTATTATTATTATTATTATTATTATTATTATTAAATAATAAAATTAATGTTATTTTAGTGTTAGTAATGGTGTTCAGTTGGTGTAATTTGCACAATTGGTGTAAATTGATGCTGATGCGTGATGTTAGATATAATTTATTTGATAGGTTATGTTCTATTTAACCTATGTTATGTGTTTTTGTATGTTTAGTTATTCTGCATTACTATGTTTGTATTTGTTGTTGTCTTGAGGCAGCAAATGTTTGCTTTTTTGGTTGGTTGGAATCCGACCTGAGTTCCCTTGGGAAGATAGGGCAGAAAATAAATAAAGTCTTTAATAATAATAATAATAATAATAATAATAATAATATTGTTATTCATAATAATTATTAATAATCAATAATTAATCAATAATCGATAAAAATAAAATTCATGTTATTTTAGTGTTGGTATTGATATTGGTGTTCTTATTATTCATATTAGGTTTAATACAATAATGATCAATAATCAATAATTAATTGATAATCAATAAAAATAGAATTCATGTTATTTTAGCATTATTATTGGTATTGGTGTTCATATTCTGACCCGAGTTCCCTTGGGGAGATAGGGCGGAATATAATTAAACTCTTATTAGTATCATCATATTATTGTTATTCATAATAATTATTAATAATCAATAATTAATCAATAATCGATAAAAATAAAATTAATGTTATTTTAGTGTTGTTATTGATATTGGTGTTCATATTATTCATATTAGGTTTAATACAATAATTATCAAGAATCAATAATTAATTAGTAATCAATAAAAATAAAATTCATGTTATTTTAGCATTATTATTGATATTGGTGTTCATATTCTTATTTGTTATTTTCTGTATTAAGGTTAATATAATAAAAATAATTAATAAATTATCAATACGAATAAAATTAATGTTATTTTAGTGTTGTTATTGATATTGGTGTTCATATTATTCATATTAGGTTTAATAGAATAATTATCAATAATCAATAATTAATTAATAATCGATAAAAATAAAATTCATGTTATTTTAGCGTTATTATTGGTATTGGTGTTCATATTCTTATTTGTTATTTTTTGTATTAAGGTTAATATAATAAACATTAATAATGAATACATTATCAATATGAATAAAATTAATGTTCTTTCAGTGTTGTTATTGATATTGGTGTTCATATTGTTATTTGTTATTATTTGTATTAGGGTTAATACAATAATCAATAATCAATAATTAACTAATAATCGATACGAATAAAATTAATGTTATTGGTATTTTTGGGGTATTGGTGTTCATATTCTTATTTGTTATTTTCTGTATTAAGGTTGATATAATAACATTAATAATTAATAAATTATCAATATGAATAAAATTAATGTTCTTTCAGTGTTGTTATTGATATTGGTGTTCGTATTGTTATTTGTTATTATTTGTATTAGGGTGAATACAATAATCAATAATCAATAATTAACTAATAATCAATACGAATAAAATTAATGTTATTTTAGCATTGTTACTGATATTGGTGTTTATATTGTTATTTGTTGTTATTTGTATTAGGGTGAATACAATAATCAATAATCAATAATTAAGTAATAATTGATACGAATAAAATTAATGCTATTTTACCATTGTTATTGGTATTTTTGAGGTATCGGTGTTCATATTATTATTCACTATTTGTATTAGGGTAGCGGCAATAATAATAATAACTAATAATTGATAAGATTGGTAAGTAATGTTGTTCCTTTTCTCTGCTTCTTCCCCATCTCAGGCCATGCCTTCCCTGAGCCTGGGGGCCGGGGGCGTGGGGGGCGTTGGGGGTGAGCGTGCGGCCCTATGCGCAGGCTGTGGGGGCAAGATCTCGGACCGCTACTACCTCCTGGCGGTGGACAAGCAGTGGCACATGCGCTGCCTCCAGTGCTGCGAGTGCAAGCTCAACCTGGAGTCTGAACTCACCTGCTTCAGCAAGGACGGCAGCATCTACTGCAAGGAGGACTACTACCGGTGAGTAGACAGGCCTGCCTTCCCCTCCAAAGACATATGAGTGTATCATAGATTAGATATATACATATATACATATATACATATAGATCAGGCATGGGCCAACACTGGCCCTCTCTCCAGGTGTTTTGGACTTCAACTCCCACAATTCCTAACAGCCAGTACATGGATAGATACACAGATGGGTAGGTAAATGAATGGATAGATAGATAGATAGATAGATTGATAGATAAATGAATGGATAGATAGATAGATTAATAGAAAGATAGATAAATAGATTGATAAATGAATGGATGGATAGATAGATAGATGAGTAGATAAATAGATTAATAGATTGATAAATAGATAAATGAATGGATAAATCAATAGATGCATTGATAGATGAATGGACAGATAGATGAATAGATAGATAGATAGATTAATAGATTAATAGATTGATGAATAGATAAGTGAATGGATAAGTTGATAGATGCATTGATAGATGAATGGACAGATAGATAGATGAATAGATAGATAGATTAATAGATTGATAAATAGATAAATGAATGGATAAATAGATAGATGCATTGATAGATGAATGGACAGATAGATAGATGAATAGATAGATAGATAGATGAATGGATAAATCAATAGATGCATTGACAGGTGAATGGACAGATAGATAGATTAATAGATAGATAGATAGATTAATAGATTGATAAATAGATAAATGAATTGATAACTCGATAGATGCATTGATAGATGAATGGACAGACAGATAGATGAATAGATAGATAGATAGATTGATTGATAAATAGATAAATAAATGGATAAATTGATAGGTGCATTGATAGATGAATGGACAGATAGATAGATGAATAGATAGATTAATTGATAAATAGATAAATGAATGGATAAATCGATAGATGCATTGATAGATGAATGGACAGATAGATAGATGAATAGATAGATAGATTAATAGATTGGTAAATAGATAAATGAATGGATAAATTGATAGATGCATTGATAGATGAATGGACAGATAGATGAATAGATAGATAGATAGATAGATAGATTGATAGATTGATAGATTGATAGATTGATGAATAGATAAATTTATTGATAAATAGATTGATGAATGGACAGATAGCTAGATTAATAGATTGATTAATAGATACATGAATGGATAAATAGATAGATGAATGGATAGATGAATGGACTGATAGATAGATAGATGAATAGATAGATAGATTAATAGATTGATAAATAGATAAATGAATGGATAAATAGATAGATAGATGAATGGATAGATGAATGGACTGATAGATAAATAGATAGATAAATAGATTGATGAACAGATAAATTAATGGATAAATAGATAGATGAATGGGTAGATAAATGGACAGATAGATTAATAGATAGATAGATTAATAGATTGATGAATAGATAAATAGATAGATGAATTGATAGATGAAGGGACAGATAGATTAATAGATAGATAGATTAATAGACTGATGAATCGATAAACTGATAGATGAATAGATAGACGAATTGATAGTTGAATAGATAGATGAAGGGATAGAGCAAAACTAATGCTTTATATACAGTACATACAAGTTAAAATATGTATGTTTGTCATATAGATAGGTATGTAGGTAGGTCAGGCAGAGGTCATGTCTATCTCTCTATTCTCTTTCTCTATCCCCATCTCTCTAAATATATGGGGCACACATATAGAAGGGTCAGGCAGGGGATATCTATATATGTGTGTGTGTTCGTGTGTGTGTGCACGTGTACACACATACACATATATGGGACAAACATAGATAGATAGATAGATAGATAGATAGATAGATAGATAGATAGGATAAATATAGATTTAGATAGGTCAGATAGGTCACGCATGGGCCATCTCTCTCTCTCTCTCTCTCTCTCTCTATATATATATATATATATGTGGCAAATGTATACAAAGATAGGTCTGAATTCCCACTGTCCATTAATGCACGATATGACCACTGCAGGCCCGATCATATGTGTGTGTGTATATATATGTATATGTGTGTGTGTGTGTGTGTATGTGGAGCTATGATGAATCCAGATAGATGGATGGATAGATGAATGGATAGCTGGATAGATAGATAGATAGATAGATAGATAGATAGATGAGTGGATTAACTGATAGATAAACAGATAGGTAGATGAATTGCATCGAATCATGCCAATCGGTAACCCGCCTTGAGTTGCCGTATGAGAAAGACGGGCTATAAATGTAGTAAGTAAGTAAGTAAGTAAGTAAATAGCTAGATAAATAGATTGATGAATGGATGGATGGATAGATAGATGGATAGATGGATGGATAGACAGGCAGATAGATGGATGAGTGGATAGATGAATAGATAGATAGATAGATAGATAGATAGATGGATGGAAAGATGGATGGATAGATAGAGGGATTGATGGATGGATAGACAGATGAATAGATAGATGGATGGCTAGATAGATGAATGGATGGATAGATGGATGAATACACTGATGAATGGAAAGATGGCTGGATAGATAGATGGATAGATTAATAGAAGGATGGATGGATGGACAGATAGATAGATAGATGAATAGATAGATAGATAGATGAATGGATAGATAGATAGATAGATAGATGGATAGATAGATGTATAGATTAATAGATGTATGTATGTATGTATGTATGGATGGATGGATGGATAGATGATTGGATGGATGGATAGATAGGTAGATAGATGAATGGATAGACATGAATAGATAGATGGATGGAAAGATGGATGGATAGATGGATGGATGGATAGATGAATAGATTAATGGAAAGATGGATGAATAGATAGATGGATGGATAGATAGATAGATAGATAGATGGAGAGATGAATAGATAGATGGATGGATTAGTAGATGGATGGATGAATGGATAGATTAATAGATAGATGGGTGAATGGATAGATGAATAGATAGACAGACAGACAGACAGATGGCTGGACAGATAGATAGATAGATAGATAGATAGATAGATGAATGAATGGATAGATGAATAGATAGATTAGATAGACAGACAGACAGATAGATGGCTGGACAGATAGATAGATAGATAGATGAATGAATGGATAGATGAATAGATGGATGGATGAAGAGATAGATGGATAGTTAGAGGCGCACCTTGGAGGAGAGGGCCCATTTCCTCCTGCCTGCTGTTGTTGTTGTTGTTGTTGTGGTGAGGGGTGTGGGGTCATTCTGCCCCCCGAGTGAGTCCTGTCCCTTTCTCCCCCTTCCCCCCCCCCCCTTCCCTCAGGCGCTTCTCTGTGCAGCGTTGCGGGCGTTGCCACCTGGGCATCTCTGCCTCGGAGATGGTGATGCGCGCGCGGGAGCTGGTCTTCCACCTGAGCTGCTTCACCTGCGCCTCGTGCGCGCGCGTCCTGGCCACGGGGGACCACTTCGGCCTCAAGGACGGGCTGGTCTACTGCCGCCCCCACTTCGAGGCCCTGCTCCAGGGGCCCTTCGCCCTCCACTTCGCCGCCGGGCCAGGAGGAGGAGGAGGAGAGGGGGCCGCCGCAGGCAAGGCCGGGCAGGGGGGTGGCCCGCCTTTGGGGCCCGCCGCCCTCGGCCTGCCCAACTACTACAACGGGGCCGGCGCCGTCCAGAAGGGCCGCCCCCGCAAGAGGAAGAGCCCCGCGCCCGGAGCAGACCTCGCCGCATACAACGCAGGTAAGCAGGCACCGCACCTCGGCGCCCTGGCCCTCTAGCGGGAGGGATTGGCGCGTGGACCCGGGTGTGGGGGGGGGGGGGAAAGCCCCAGGAAACTAGGAGTCCCTCTTCATAGAAAGCCCCAGGAAGCTAGGAATCCCCCCTGATTAGGGTTGATACAGTAATCGTTACTAATCAATAATGATCAATAATCAATAATTAATTAATAATCACCCCAGGAAACTAGGAATCCCCCTTCATAGAAAGCCCCAGGAAGCTAGGAATCCCCCCTGGTTAGGGTTAATACAGTAATTGTGACTAATCAATAATGATCAATAATCAATAATTAATTAATAATCACCCCAGGAAACTAGGAATACCTCTTCATAGAAAGCCCCAGGAAGCTAGGAATCCCTCCCGATTAGGGTTAATACAGTAATTGTTACGAATCAATCGTGATCAATAATCAATAATTAATTAATAATCACCCCAGGAAACTAGGAATACCTCTTCATAGAAAGCCCCAGGAAGCTAGGAATTCCTCCTGATTAGGGTTAATACAGTAATTGTGACTAATCAATCATTATCAATAATCAATAATTAATTAATAATCACCCCAGGAAACTAGGAATCCCTCTTCATAGAAAGCCCCAGGAAGCTAGGAATCCCTCCTGATTAGGGTTAATACAGTAATTGTGACTAATCAATCATTATCAATAATCAATAATTAATTAATAATCACCCCAGGAAACTAGGAATCCCTCTTCATAGAAAGCCCCAGGAAGCTAGGAATCCTTCCTGATTAGGGTTAATACAGTAATTGTGACTAATCAATCATTATCAATAATCAATAAATAATTAATAATTAATACGTATAAAATCAATGTTATTTGAGCATTATTACTGGTATTGGTGTCCATATTATTATTTGTTACTATTCATATTAAGGGTTAATATAATAATATAACATTAATAATCAATATAATAATTAATTAATAATCAATACGTATGAAATCAATATTATTTGAGCGTTGTTATTAGTGTTCATATTATTATTTGTTATTATATGTATTAGGGTGAATATAATAATAAAACAATAATAATCAATATAATAATTAATAATCAATATGTAATAATTTGTTATTATTCGTATTAGGGTTAATGTAATAATTAATAATTAGTTAATAATACAAATAAATTATTATTTTTTATTATTATTCGTATTAAGGTTCATATAATAATTAATAATTGATTAATAATCAATATAAATAAAATTAATGTTG
This sequence comes from Anolis sagrei, assembly GCF_037176765.1. Taxonomy (NCBI): domain Eukaryota; kingdom Metazoa; phylum Chordata; class Lepidosauria; order Squamata; family Anolidae; genus Anolis; species Anolis sagrei. The sequence continues at coordinate 777,267 of NC_090031.1, read as the reverse complement.
TTTTAACATGGTTATTGGTATTGGTGTTCATATTATTATGTGTTATTATTCGTATTAGGGTTAATATAATAGTAATTAATAAATAATCAATATGAATCAAATTAATATCATTTTAGCATAGTTATTGATACTGTACTGTTCATATTATTATTAGCTATTATTCATACTAGGCTAATATAATAATTAATCAATACGAATAAAATTAATGTTATTTTGACATGGTTATTGGTATTGGTGTTCACATTATTATCTGTTATTATTCGTATTAGGGTTAATGTAATAATTACTAATTGATTAATAATCAATATGAATCGAATTAGTGTTATTTCGGCATGGTTATTAGTATTGGTGTTCATATTATTATCTGTTATTATTCGTATTAGGGTTAACTCTTGTCTGTTGGAGGCAAGTGTGAATGTTGCCATTGGCCACCTTGATTAGCATTAAATGGCCTTACAGCTTCAAAGCCTGGCTGCTTCCAGCCTGGGGAATCCTTTGTTAGGAAGTGTTAGCTGGCCCTGATTGTTCCATGTTAGGAATTTCCCTGTTGTTTGGGTGTTGATCTTGAGGTAGAAGCAGTCTGATCAAGGTGTTGTCAAAGGCTTTCATGGCCGGAATCACTGGGTTGCTGTGAGTTTTCTGGGCTGTCTGGCCATGTTCCGGAAGCATTCTCTCCTGACGTTTCACCCACATCTATGGCAGGCATCCTCAGAAGTTGTGAGGTCTGTTGGAAACTAGGAAAATGGGGTTTACCAATTGATTAGCATTGAATGGCCTTTCATCTTCAAAGCCTGACTGCTTCCTCCCTGGGGGAATCCTTTGTTGGGAAGTGTTAGCTGGCCCTGATTGTTCCATGTTAGGAATTCCCCTGTTGTTTGGGTGTTGATCTTGAGGTAGAAGCAGTCTGATCAAGGTGTGTCGAAGGCTTTCATGGCAGGAATCACTGGGTTGCTGTGAGTTTTCTGGGCTGTCTGGCCATGTTAAGGAAGCATTCTCTCCTGACATTTCACATCTATGGCAGGCATCCTCGGAGGTTGGACTCAGCGCTGATGCTTGAGTCTCAGATGAGGGTCTTTGCACATTTAAAGCTTGTTGCGACCATAGCCCGAAAAGCCTGGCCATGATGGTCCATGACTTAGTTACATCAAGGCTGGACTACTGCAATACATTCTATGTGGGGCTGCCTTTGAAGACTGTTTGGATACGGCAATTAGTGCGAATATGTAATGGGAGATGACTACAGGGAGCACACAACCTCAAAGAACCCTTCACCTTATGCAACTGTGGAGCAGAACAAGCAACTCCGCGTCTGTATGCTTGTCCGCAGTGTCCTGCCTCATGCACAGAGGAGGAATGGTTGGAGGCTACAGACAATGCGGTCGCTGTTGCCCGTTTTTTGGTCAAGGGATATTTTAGCATATTTAGCATCTCCCCCCATGAACCAACTCGGGCTTTAAGGTCCTCTGACAGGGCCCTTCTCACGGTCCCACCACCCTCACAAGCGTGGTTGGTAGAGGTGAGAGAAAGGGCCTTCTCAGTGGTGGCTCCTCAGCTTTGGAATGCTCTTCATAAAGCAGTGGTTCTCTACCTGGGGGTGTTTCAGAGGGGTCTCCAAAGACCATCAGAAAACACATATTTCTGATGGTCTTAGGAACCCTATTGGCAGAGAAGGCTGAAGATATCTCCACCTGTCCTTCTCTTCCTTTTTGAGGAACTACAACTCCCAGAATTCAACCCCCCCCCCCCCCGCCCCCAACCGCACTAGTATTCAATGTTGGCCATGAAGGTAGTGTGCCAGGTTTGGTGCAGATCCATCGTGGGCTGGGTTCAGAGTGCTCTTTGATTGTAGGTGAACCATAAATCCCAGCAACTACAACTCCCAAATGTCAAGGTCTATTTTCCCCAAACTCCACCAGTGTTCACATTTGGGCATATTGTGTATTCATGTACAGTTTGGTCCAGATCCATCATTGAGTCCACAGTGATCTCTGAATGTAGGTGAACTACAACTCTATTTTCCCCAAACTCCAGTTGTGTTCACATTTGGGCATATTGAGTATTCCTGCCAAGTTGTGGTCCAGATCCATCATTGTTTGAGTCTTTGGATGTTGGTGAACTACAACTTCCAAACTCAAGGTCAATACCCACTACCCCCTTCCAGTATTTTCTGTTGGTCATGCGAGTTCTGTGTGCCAACTTTGGTTCAGTTCCATGGTTGGTAGAGTTCAGAATGCTCTCTGATTGTAGGTGAACTATAAATCCCAGCA